>NW_015170275.1:1809373-1943516 GCF_001447785.1 Gekko japonicus | reverse complement strand
TACAACCAGCTGCCGCTCACTTTCCTGCCCCCCCTCCCCAATCCTCCTGCTCCTTTTGCTCATTTCTCATAGAAAACAGGAATGAACCTAAAGGGCATCAAACAGCAGCTGCCTGTTCCTTGTCCCACTTGGCTGGGTGCCTACTGACTTGAGTTCTTACAGAAACAGGCCAGAAAGAGCAAATAATGTTAGTCAAACTACAGAACCTTGGAGAGCTCCAAAGCTGACAACATGCTCCCAACAACCTCCAGAGCCAAAATGAGCAGATTAGTACTGGAGCAGGCTCTGAAAGCTCCGGCCAGGCCCCTCCCTCCTAGAGCAAAGCAGGTCTCTTAAAGGGCCTGCACTCTCATTTGGAGCCTTGCACTCCCTCCTACAGCAGTCTTTGACCTCCTGGTGGCTGCTCTGGCATCTACAGAGTGTAGCAATGGTGACCTTGGAGGGAGTTTGGAGGTCTTTGGCTATGTGTTTGAGGGAATGGACTACTGGCTCTGTAGATGTTGCCCTCATATTTTCCCAAGGTTGCATAAGTCATCAACTATTACCTCCTTCCTGGAGAGGGTACCAGTATCAAAGACTGGAATGGGCAACTTCTCATTTCAGTATGTATTTGGGGACATGACACGTGCCCCCCTTTATACATGGGGAAGCAGCAAGAGCCATAGGAAAACTGGGACCCTTCCCTTTCCTGGAATCACCAATACCACAGCACCAGATTGCTGCCTGTCTGTCACAGAACAGGTGCAGCTGCTGTTCCTACATATGCTCACGCACAAAAAAAATATATTTTCTTTCCTCTGGCCTCCATGTTTTCCCCAAGCCTTGTCTCATACTTCCAAGCACATGTTCACATCTAGAGCAGTTTGCTTTTTCTTTTTAAAAAGAAAGGAAATGGAGAAATGCAGAAACCGGAAAGTTCTTTTCAAAGATCTAGAATACTAGCCTTTTTACAGCTGAGCATTTTGAGCTGTAGCAAAAAGTTATAAAATCAATTTTTATTGGAAGTGTTCCTAAACAGCTTCACACACTGAGACATGCCATTCCTTTCAGATGTTTTATGTTAAACCATATTTAATTTATGACTTAACCTCCCATCAGCGGTTGATTCTTTGCTTCACTGCAAGTGAAAACAAACATTCTTAGCAATGTATGTGACTCACGTTAAATCATTCAAAGGTACCCTAGAATAAACATCCTCTCTTTTTTTTGTACTTCATCGCACACATAAGAACACCCTTGCTTCCATCGAGATGGAAATCAGGACAATTTCAAACCCTTAGTTGTATTTAGTTTGTATCTTGATTGCCCCATGAGGTTCATGAAAGGACCTGCAGTGGTACAGCTGCCTTTGATCTCTCAAGCTAGTCATGTAGCTAGGAGACAACCCATTCAAACTACAAACCTTCCACCCTACCTGGGATATTAGCTCCATATTTATGGCAGGTGACCTTTAGCTTTTGACCTTTGCTCATGTTTCAAGCCGGTTTTCTGACTGCTGATTAAAGGTTGGCTGTTTACAGCAAAGCACTGGAGCTACTATTTATTATATTGCTAATCTGTGTGTAATTTCTTAAAGTAAAGTGGGGGGCTAGAGCATAAGCAATCACGAAGCTTTCCATAGTTTCCTTTTGTGGCAATTTAGAAGGCACAGATTTTAAAGTGGTGCTGTCTAAATCCCTTTGGGTGCCATCTGTGTCTATCAAGTGAGCAGCTCATTCCTCAGTCTCTATTAGGAACCACTGCTGCCATAGCACGCACTAAAAGTGGTCAGGCATTTCAGCTATGCCATGTTGCAGACACAATTGAGAAATGCCATTAAACAAATAGACTGATGTTAGAAGTTAAAGTTGGCTTCAAGTAGCTATTTATCTCCCATACACAGCTCAAAGAGATCAGTCCTATTTTTATCATGTCACTGATATTCAGCCTAATTACATCTCTAAATTTCTGTAATAAAATGTACTTGTGTAAGTGAATAAAAGACAGAGATTTAGGGGTGATGTAGATCAGAAATGTACAATGTCTCTTGGTGGCTTAAAAAAAAAAAACTGCACCCAGCAACTGAAGTGCAGTTGCATAGGGCTACAAATCTGTTCAAAGCAGCAGAGAGAATGGGTGCTCTCAATCCTTTCCCATCAGGCCATTTTTACTATAGAAACCAGCACTTCCTTGGCTTTCCCAGCTACCGAGGAAAAGGTACAGGACAGTATCGTCCTTCCCTCTCCCCTGGGAAAGCAGCGGACTTGTGATTTTTATAATAAAAGTGGCCTGGGGGGAAAGGGATGGGCACTTCCCCCACATCATATTCAAAGTTCCCCACAATTGCATTTTAGTCACCCTCTCTCATTTCATCTCATCCAGCCTTCGTAAACTCACAGTTCCTACATCCAATGTACTGAGCAAGAGGGTTAGTAAAGACAGTTGCAAACTTGAAAAACAGATGTTCAGTACTGCATGTGTTGACTTGCCAGTAAACAATAGACTTAAGAGGTGGATAAGTCTCATGACCCAAGCTGTTCCTCAGTATTCAAAGAGCCAGGCTACGGTCTAACAAGTGTGCCCTATATATTTCACTTAGCTTAAGCATGTTTCACTTTGATGGAATTGAAAGTCCGCATTATATAAAGGTTTTGTATTTTAAAACCAGCATAGAAGTTTGTTTTATTTTCCAAGTTGGATTCTGAACACAAAATATGCACCCTTCATTTACATCACGAACCAATTCTAGACTCCTAATCAGAGCCACAGGAGAGGTAAAGTGTAAAAATCCATGATCTTCATACTCAGACATTCAGCCTTATTATGTATTGTGTCTAAGCAATCAATATATGTTTGGTGACTGTAATTGTTGTGGTTTGCCCCATATAAGAAGTATAAATTCAATGGAGAAATTCTTTAATAAAATATTTTGTTGTGGGTTTTTTCCACTCCAAGGCCTCAGTATAAAAGGCTTCTTGCTTGTGCTCTGAGTGTTCTACACTGATTGTAAATCATGGCCAAGTACGCTACAAGCACTAAAAGCACACACGTCTAGCCAAAGGCCAGTGTACTGAGTCCTTTGTGAATCCAAACCTGAGTGGGTATATCTGTGTGTACATACAGAGCTTCATGCATAGAACGGGATAATTATAGTTACACTTTTATGTTCATTTATTTAGGATATTTATATGCCACTGCTCTATAGTCCCTGCTGAAGGCAGCTTACTAGTAAAAACCAAGCCATTAAAAACAAGCCAAGAATGCAAAAACAGCACAAAAGAACAATTAAGCACCCTAAGAATATCCATAAAACAGACTTCAAATCAGAAGAAGAAAGACCATAAACGGTTAAAACCTTTCTGTTAAAAGTTTCCGTACAAAAGAAATCTTTTGGCCTGGAGCCTAAAGGACAGTATAGTAGTTCTAGGTGAGCCTCAAGAAGGAGGGCATGTGACAAGCAAGGTGCCACCATGAAAAATGCCCTGCCACTAAACCATACAGATCTAAACTGAAAAGAAGAAGAGGAGTAGGAATAGGAGTAGGAGTTGGTTTTATACGCCATTCTTCACAGCCAGCTGAGTCAAGGAAAGGAATGACTGGGGGGGTATAGGACAGACTCTCCTCTAGGAGAGATGCTGTAAGAAACAGAGCTCAGCTGGCTCCCCCCCCCTTTGGGGGGGCCTGGTCCATCAAGCCCACTTGGGAGGGGGGTTTGCCTTAACAAACAGGCAGGGGACCTGGCTGGCCGGAAAAAAGGGTATTTCCTTAGGAGATTCGGTATCCCACTTAAACAGACCCAACAGAAGTCGGCTAGAGGTCTCCCCCCCCCTTTTTGTTTCTTTTCCCTCCCCTCCTTTCCCTGGTGGGTTCAGGCTAAAGGGACCTATCTGAGAGAGGGGGCAGTTATTAAAGGTAGAAGAATGGCTGTTAGGCATGGCAAAAATGGTGGGAAAGGCAGCCATTTTGCACAGGGCTTAGGAGTTCTCTTTCACTTTCACAGAGATACAAAATGGCGGAGAAGACAAGCCTCTCCAGTGCTACTCTGGATAGTGTGACCTGTGCATTTGATCTACCCAAGTCCCCCTCCTCAAACCTTTCTCAGACATCCCAACATGAAATGGACCTATCAGGGGAAGAAGCAAAAATTAATCTCATGTCATGGATTAAATCTGAAATGAAAAAAGAATTCAGAGTTTTATGGCATGCATCCCAGCAGCAAGGCTCTTCTGATTCTTCTCCTAAATATGAGGAAATATGAGGGAAATATGAGGGATGCAAGCAGTGTTCTCTCTAAATTGAGTTAGTGTGAGCTAGCTCACAGTTTTTTAGCCTCCAGCGCACACATTTTTGCCTTAGCTCAGGAAGGATGGCTCCAGAGCAAACTACGGTAATTTATGCAGCAGCCAAATTGCTTGCTCACAACTTTAATGCCAGTAGCTCACAAAGCAGAATTTTTGCTCACAAGACTCCACAGCTTAGAGGGAACATTGGATACAAGAGAGTTAAGAAACTCCACAGGTCCCCCTCTCCTCCGGGGGCAAAAAGGAGCAAGAGGGTTCCAAAGCATCCCCGAGAACATAGTCTTCTCCTGAGTGGGCAGGAGGAGGACAGGGACTCCACAGAGTTACTTTCTGCTAAGGAGGAAGAAGAACTCTCAGAGGAGGAGGCTGAGGTCATACCCCCCACTCAAACTGTTTGCTTCATGTGGAGGAGTGGGGAATCAAACCTGATTCTCCAGATTAGAGTCCGCTGCTCTTAACCACTACACCACAGTGGACAGAAGACACGGGCACAGGACAGAGGAAAAGATGCTTCTCTAGACATCTGGCTGCTGCTCCTCTAGAGATGCTAACTTCATTGTGCTGGACAGAGAGAGCAGCTAATCCCTCTCCATCCAATTATGCCTGCCTCCTTAGTCACTGAGTTCCCTTTCATTTTCTTGTGGCCTGAGACCAGAGGTGTCAATTTATAATCCTTAAAGCAACATTGAGCCACAAAGGCACATATTACAAACAAGGGAAATAATATCAACCCTTGATATTGAGGAAGATCTCATGCTTTAACTAATTTTTTAATGTTCATTTCCATATCCCCCTGTTCTGTGGTCTCAGTACAGAATTCCAGATGGAAAAATGGATGCACTTCATAATGTTTAAGGCAGGAAATAATTTCTTTAAAGTATTACAGCAGAACACTTTCCCACATTTAGATCCCAAATAACTTTCAAAAGTTAACTTACTTAAGAAATTCCACTTGGAAGGAAAAAGCAGAATTCTGACCAGCAGAACATGAAACAATGCATTACACATGAGACTGGTGAGTAGAAGGTTCCCTTAAAAGAAAAGAAAACCCAAACAGCCTAACTGGGCTAGGGAAACAGTGCGGGGGTGGAGGCAGGGCTGGATATACACATCCTCGGAGTCCTTACAAAAAAGGTATCTCTCAGCATTCCCCCTATCCAACCCATATGACAACTCTGGAAAACCAGAATGGTATAGTGGTTAGAGGGTTGATCTAGGAGTGGAGAGCCCTGTGTTCAAGTTCCTATGCTGCCATGAAGCTTAGCCTAACCTAGCTGGCAGGATTGTTAAGAGGATGGATGGGGAGGAGAAAACTAGGTACACTGTCCTGAGAAAGTACCATATAAAAATGTAATACATAATAAATCACACAGACTTCCATGGGCCTGCACAATAAGCTCTAGAATTTTATTACCCTATTCCTTCCTTCTTGATAGCCCTGGAAGCAGGGCCAGCCCGAGGTTGTCCCACGCTCTAGGCGAGTGCAGATGCCAACCTCCCGGCGGGGCCTGGAGACCATCCCAGCACGCCTGGCAGGTAGGGGTGGCCCACCTGCCGGGCCCCGTGGCAAAGGACGGCAGCGTGGCTGTGGGCAGAGAAAGGGAGAGCCGGCTGGAGGAGAGGTGGTGCCAAGGGAAGCCCCCTCCCCTGGACCACCGGGGACCGTGCGTGGGGTGTAGGTGTGGAGGGGCAGCAATCTGCAGAGACCCACCGGGGAGGGGGAGAGACCTGCCACTTCCCCAGCACCCCCAGCACCCCGGCCCTGGAACGGCAACCAAGGTGGGCTGGTGGCACTCTCCCTCTGCCCCCCCGCAGGCATCACTGCCTCACGCCCCCTTGCCGGGCTCAAGTAGGAAAGCGGCCTGAGGCGGGGAGGGAGGGAGGGAAAGGGAGACGGTGGGCGGGCCCCATCAGCCAGGGCCAGCTTTCCTCGCAGCCATGTTCAGGCCACGCCGGGAAAGGCTCCGCTGAGGGAAGAGGGGAGCAGAGCGGTGTCTCCCAGGGTGCAGCACGCCGGGAGGGAGGGAAGGAGGCAAGCGAGGTTCGGTTCAGTCAGTCAGCCCGCCCGCCTGAGGAAGGGGGAGCGACCTGGAAGTGGCCGGGGGGCGAGCTAGAAGGAAGGAAAGGAAGGAGGCAGGCAGGCAGCGGGAACAGCGGGAGCTGCAGCAGCCTCAGAGCTCTGCCGGGGCGGGGAAGAGAGCCGAACTGGGCTCTCCCCCCCGCTGCAGCACTGGTGAGTCTGTGCCTCCTTGAGGGGGAGGGAAGGCGAGGCAGCAGCGTGGCCCCGGTTGGCATCTCTCTCTCTGTGGGGGGGAATAATAACTGCAAATTGGGGGGTGGGGGACACGGTGGGGCTCCCCCCCACCTCCCAAGGCATGCCCTCTCAATAGGGGGGAGGGAGAGGAGGAGAAGGTTTCACTTATCCTCCCCCCACTTTCCTGTATCGAGGAGAGGTGTGGGAGAGAGGAAAGCACCGCGGACGCCCCTGCCTCCACCTCCACCCCCTCGCTTGCTCCTCTGCTGGCCAGCCACAGCGCCGCGCTCTGCCCACGCTGCCGCGGCACATACTCCCAGCCCAGGCGCTCCTCCCAGCTGCTGGCCAGGCGCGTTGGCGGCCGCCCGTGCCTCTCCTCCCGTGCCCTAATGGCCGGCTCGCGCTCTAGGTGAAGGCCTAGTTCGCCTAGCGGGTGAGCCAGTCCTGCCTGGAAGAGGATGTTTTATACTTTTCCTCTGTGTTTCACTGAACTCCCGTTGATCCTCCCATTTTCCCAATGAGAAAAACATCGTGCTTTCTTGGGGAGAAAGGGATAAAGACCCCCTTTCCCAGTGTACATTCTCCAACCCAACCTACATTCTCCAACCCAACTCCAAGCCATTCTTCAAACCCATTGTGACTTTGAACTTGGAAAAAATGATTTGGGAGTTCCTAATCATGTCTCCCCACTTCATACCTACTTTGATAATAAGGGACTTCTATTAGGTCTGGCATATTAAAGAAAATGTTACTTGAATATGAGTAAACCCTTCAAAAAAAAGTGGCAACTTGAACTCTTGTCTCTTGTCATATGTGTATGTATAAAGTGTTGTCAATTTTCAGCCAAGAGCAGGGTAATAATATGCCACAGCCAAACAGTGCTGCGGCTGGACAGTAAAGCATTGTCAATCATTCAAAAATATGACCACCTAAGAAGAATTTTCCTAATCATGGGTAATTCTCGCCAATTTATGCTGTGAAGTGCCATCAACAATGAGGACACTGTTATAATAATAAAAAAGTTTTTGACAACTATAGTGCTCACCCTCAAGAAAAAACAGACATGAGTCCTGAACAGGAGAATGACCAACACCCCCCCCCCATGAATATTATAGAAACTTCTCATGTTTTCATACTATTCTTTTTTTACACAGAGGACAAAACAAAGGAGAAGTTGATGCTTAGAAGGGACGTTTTCCCACATGGGACAGAGCTATACAACATTTTAACTAAAATAGTGTATCTACGTAGATTATGTGCAGGATTGCAGTGATAATGATTGTGGGGTGCCAAGTAAAAGAAGGACTCTCTCCAGGACTTTATTTAGTAAATACCTAACTGTTTTACTAACAGTTAAAATCTTCTTGCTTCAATGGTTTTTGATGGGTGGTCACTACACCACATGCCTCAGGAAAGCTGAAGGGGAAATAATCCATTTGGAATGTAATCAGCAAATCTGAGTTTGTTCAGCCAGGGCGTGTGCCTGTGTGTCAAAGAGTATGTTTTTTGCTTGTGAGTGAGGAAGAAACTGATGTAGTTCTCAGGGCTAACATTGTCTGTGCACTGCTTCATTTGTTCAGTTTGCATATTTTGTAAATAAAACAGTTACTACAAAAATTCCACAAGGCTTCAGTACTTTGCCTCCCCCCCCCCCAACTTCCTACCACTCTAGGTAGTGGGGAGCTATGAAATGGTATGAAGATGCTTCACAGAACCTCCCTCCAAATATGGCAGCCTTGGACACATTTCCATTTGGATAATTTTGGAAAGGTGAGATATACATATAGCAAAGGGGTAGCTATGATGACAATCTGTGGTAGAATGGCACCTTAAAGACTAACAACATTTATTTCAAGGTGAGCTTTTGTGAGTCACTGCTCACTTCCTTCATTATGTATGCATCCTTCCCCCCCCATATAGTGAATCAGCAGATGTAAGCTATGATGGAATTATTACCCTTCTGTCTTACCTCCTCTTTCCACCCCCAGCCCCTTGTAACCTTCCCTATAAGAAGTATTCTCACTTTGATTGCTATATATATCTGAAGAAGTGAGCAGTGACTCATGAAAGCTCATATTGAAATAAACACTGTTAGCCTCTAAGGTGCCACAGGATGGATGAATGTACTCTCTCTCTCTCTCTCTCTCTCTCTCTCTCTCTCTCTCAACAAGAAGTTCAAGGTATAAGCTTTCGAGGCTCAAAGCTCCCTTCTGATGAGAGGAGCTTTAACTCTCGAAGCCTTCTACGCTCAGAATCTTGTTGATCTCAAAGGTGGACTCGAATAGCTGTTCTTCTGCAGAGCAACAAGGCTTGCCTCTGAAACTTTCCTTCACAGAATCCGCTGGAGACTCCCAAGGCAGACTGGAATTAAGGCAGCAAATCAGAAATGCAAAAAATCTGCAAAGCTCTCTCTTCTGGTACTTTTTTGGGAAACTGATTTCAATCAATTCTTGCGTACTGAAAACAAACATGAAAGGGAGAAAAATATATTCTGTAGCATTCAGTTGTCAGAGAAAAGGGTAGGTGGAGGTGAGCCACTTGGAATCCCCCACGCTCCTTGAAGAAATGCTAGTGGTCTCTTGGAGGCTTCCATGAGGTCTCACACACACGTGTGGCCCCTCTGCAGGCAAACACGTATGTAAGGAGAACCTGAAAAACCTTAGGGTGTGGGGAGTCTGATTCCTAATGAATGTCAGCTCCAGCCTTCCGCATATATTCACTTTGTAAATCAAATCTCAAAGAAGACAATACTGAACAGAATACCTGAGATTATTCAGGATAATAAATAGTTCATAGGGTTATACCAAGAGACACCAGGAATAATGAGCTACCTACCTTGACCCTGTATATCACAGCCATCATGCATTTGATTCAAATTCAAATACCTTTTATTGGCATACAATATTAAAAATAAACATTTCCCAGTATTAATACAATCCAGTAGAGATTATAAAATAAATAATCGTGGTAAACCATTCCAAGGATATGTCAGGCCTATAACATACCTCAAGATGTCACAAGATAGATTTGACCATACAGGAGACAGCTGAGTCGTACAATAAATTAAAATCTAAACTTTTAAAGTTAAGGTTTTTTTTAAAATTATAAATTAAGAATCATTAACATGCTCAGAATCGTTCTTCCGTTTTATAAAACCATGAAGAAACTTAGCGATCAGTTCAATGATCTCTGGGTCTCATGAAGCAAAGAGATAATGTACCTTGTTTCTATCCGGTTGGCCTGCTACCAACCTAAGGGGGGCTTCTATAAATTCCACTCAAATGTCATTTAACAATTTACAGTGTAAGAGTACGTGCTCAACCGGTTCTATTTCTCTTCTATTGCATCCACAAAATCTGACTGAATAAGGAATTTTCTTATATCTCCCCTCAAGAATAGCAGAGGGGAGAACGTTAAAACAGGCCAACAAATAAGCTCTACACATTTGCGATTCTTAAAAAGCAACCATAGGGGTAGAAATATGGATCAATGTTCTATTTATAGTACTGGCCAACTCACAATTTCCCCAAGAGAAATCAGGGCCCTTGAGCTGCTATTAGCCCAAGCAGGGCAATAAGTGATGTCCTGCATATGTGTGTAATGAATATAAACATGAAAAATAGCTTTTGCAGCATTCAGAGAAGGGTGGATATGGGAGTATTCCTTTAAATATGAAGAGTTAAGAATAATGTGCATTGTGAAGAAACAGGTTCACAAGCCCTTCCCTGTTCCTTCTGTTTGGACTCCTGGGGTGCCAGTTTACAACTGAGTAACTACCAACTGCCATCAATGACTCTTAGGAATATCTCTGGCCAGACAAAGTCATGCATCTAGCACTTTGTACCTGCGCTACCATTTAGAGGCCTCATCTACTTGCTGCACCTCCCACTGCCCTTCCACAAGGAAATGTGGGGGCACTCTATTCCAACTTTGCACCTTAGAGCCACAGTGGCCAAGTTCAGACTGGCAGTTTGCCCCGATATAGGCGCATGTGAGGAATGTTTCACAAGTGGATTAAAGGGGCCGTTCCACAGGCACATCTGTCCGGCGTTCCCCACCTGTACTCAACCCATCTTGTAGCACTTGCCTCCCGGATTTAAAAGATACCTGGTGAAAGTGGTAGCAAACCCTGGAGAGCCCGTTTATCCCACTTCATTCCACTTCCTGGAAGTGTGAACGCTAACCGCTAAAAGCCGGGGACAGCCCGTGTTAATAATGTGCGCCGGCTGTTTACGTTGACTGACCTCCTAGCCTCACTCTGGCACCAGGAAGGTGCAGGTGATTGCCTTGAAAAGGGGGTAGTGATGTGGCCGAATGTGCCCATGGCCCACAGCGGCCGGATCCTGCCCTATTTGCTGCTGCGCCTACGCGTCTGCTGCAAGGAAAATGCCGCTTACAACCACGCCTCTGGGCCAACGGTGTGAACGCTCCCTCTGCGCCTCCTCCCTGTATGCTCCTGCATCAGTCCACGCAGTGTGACCGGGGAAACCCGGAACAGTTTGTTCCCGCTCTTTTTTGCAATAACTCCCTCCCGCTTCAAACTGCCAGTCTGAACTCGACCAGTGCTTCAGTAACGGGAACTTCTCTGCTGCCCCTCCCCAGTAACAAACTTCCAGACAGCAAGCCCAAACAGACATGGTATTTTTCCAGCATTTAAAATATCAGGAATAAACGAATAAAAGAATCCACATCTGCCATTCAAGCAATTCAGGCTTAGCAAGGGAACAAAGGAGAGGTGAAACACACACATTTTTATCTTATTCTGTTTTATCTTTGCAAGGTAAGGTCAGGGCCGGCTCGAGGTGTTTCTGCGCCCTAGGCGAGGCTGCCTTGTGGTACAGATGCCAACCTCCCAGTGGGGCCTGGAGACCTCTGGAGCCAGCCACCCTTTTGCTCCCACCGCCACCGCCCCCCCAGTTGTCAGACCCAGCAAGTACGCCCCACATTTTCCTGCAGCACCCTCCAAGATGGAAGAGAGATTTCTCTCATGCTCCGCTTCCGAAGGTAGTTTGGGAGGGAGGTGGGGGGAATCCTGTCTCCAGGTGGGGGATGTTCACCGGATGCCTCTCCCCAATTAGCAAAGTGCTGACACTTGGAGAGCTGCTTGTGGGCTTTTGGCAGGGGGGAAGCACAGCTCGGCACCCCATCCAGGGCCCAGCACTCTAGGCGAATGCCTAGTTTGCCTAGTGGGTGATCCGGCCCTGGGTAAGGTAGCTGAAAATGAGAGCAACTAGCCAAGATGAGCCAGACAATGAGCTTCTGGGTCTCTCTAGTCCAGCACTTTGTCCATGCCGGCATTCACAGCCATCTTCCTTTTCAATAGGTTTATATTTGAAGCATTAGAGAAGACCCACTCAGACCCTGGGATGTCACAAGTGTCCATGACAATGACCCCTTCATTTTATTCCTGACCATCTTCTTGTTTCACTGTAAATCCACAGACTCCAGTTATTTTAAAGAAGTCAAACTATTTTAATGCCATGATTCAGATATGGAAATGACACTAATACCATCCTGTCAGCAGCCATTCCGTATCAGCCTCCTCAAACTGTGGTTCACAGTTTATAGCTTTTTGTCTCACACTTCATTCTCACTGTCTGGAGAAGAAGAAAAGCACACTGAAATATTATTGTGCTTAGCCATTAACGAAAACACACATACACACACACACAGAAAAGATATAAACATAAAATGTACATAGTATTCCCATTGGAATTAGGTCTCATGGAGATCTTGACCATTTGTACATGATACAGCTGCAGTGCAAACTACAAGCAGGTATAGGGTCTGATTGAGCCAGACAACCATGAATTACCAGATGCACATATTTATGATTACAAGTTTGTATTCATATTATAGCCCTTACAAGGTCTGATATACACATGCATGTTCTTCACCTATGAACTTCAATATCCGCTTGGTGTCCTGTGTGCATGATCGGGCCACCACAAATACACCACCACCTCAAACACAATACTTTTCCCCACCACCTCAAACAGACAGCAGAACATGTACTGCAATCATGTAAAGAAATCAAATCATGTAGATACGTGTGTGAAAGGGCCAGATCAATAATAAAAAAAGTCTTGTGGCTGACATAATAGATTTATTGTTGAAGATTGATCCGATCTGATACATCTAACAAAGTAGGCTCCAGCCCACAAAAGCTTGCAATGTTAGTCTTTAAAGTGCTTTTAGGGTGCATCAAATAGGGCTGCCAAGCTCCAGGTGGAGCCTGGAGATGTCCCAGAATTACGCCGGGTCTCCAGACTACAGAGATCAGTTCCCCTGGAGAAAATGGCTGCTTTGAAGAGCAAATACTACAGTATTATAATCCACTGAAGGTGGGGTTTGAGGAGGGGAGGGGCCTCTGGCCCAAACACTGCTCCCCCCCCCCCAGGCTTCACCCTGAAATCTCCAAGAATTTCCCCAACCAGACTTGGCAGCTCTAGCCCCAAGACTGTTTGATTCCCCCCCCCCCGGAACAGATTAAGGCAGCTACCCCACCTGTGTAGTAAGCAATAATCAAGTGTTGCCATTATTTTCATAATACACACTCCAAAACTGAATTTCATGATATCCTATTATTTTCTAAGAATGGGGGTGGGGAAAACTCAATTTTCACAAGTGATCATTTCAGACAAGTGGATCTGCAGTCAACTGGATCAAAACAGGATATATTGTCCTTGAAGCTGAGAGGGAAAATCTGCATCTTTGTGAGATTCAACTTTTCACTCTGTCAGGAGGTGGTGCAAAGAAACATACACATAGATAGAAATGGGGGAAGGAGACGTCAAGCAGCAATTTCAGTCTGGAGTTCTCTTTAAGCAGTGATGGCTCAAGCAAGCCATCTTTCTCCCTCAGGCCACAAAGGCTGTCCCTGCCTCTCTTTGCTCTTGCCTGTGGCTTAACACTATGGTAAGCAAATGACAGCTGAACTCTTGAGAGAGAGGAAGAAAACTTGCAAGAGTTTGGGAGATCTTATAAGGCATGTGTGGCTTTTTAGCATTGGCTTGAAAGGAACTTGGGAGAGTGAAGAGGCAAGAGGAAACAGGAAGCAGCAGCAGTGGCCAGGCAGGGCAAGGGTGAGAGTGGCAGGAAGAAAGTTACCCCCCCCCCAGTCTGCTGCTTGAGGGACTGTCTCACCTCACCTCATGGATGAGCTGGCCCTGACTTCAAGTGAAGAGTGTGAGCAACACACAGGGAAGGAAGGTGCATCTGCCGGGACTCTACTACTAAAATAACAGTTGGGTTTTCATTTTAAAACTTGTCTTTCATTTTAAAGACTTGTCTTTCCAGACCAAAAGGCATATAAAGTGGGGTTTATAATAAAACAGGGGAGGGACCCACGATACTCGCGGGGGGGGGAGTCTCTCTCTTTCCCCCCTTCTCACTCTTCCCCCCAGTCTCTCTCTCTCTCTGTCTCTCTCTCCCCCCTTCTCTCTCTTCCCCCCCAGTCTCTCTCCCCCCCTTCTCTCCGGGCGGGCCGGGAGGCAGGGAGGGAAGCCGCGCCGTTCTCCCGCCGCCCGCCCGCTACCCTGTGTGACCGGCAGCAGCTCTCCGGCTCCGGGAGGGAGGGAGAGAGGGAGGGAAGCCGTGCCGTCACCCCTTGCTGCTCTCCCCACCACCCACCCACACCGGCTCCGAGCCGAGGGCTGAGCGGTGAGCCGCTCGCCCCTCGCCGCTCTGCCCCCCCTGCTCGCCACTCGCCTTCCAAATGGCGGCGGCGGCGGCGGCCTCCGCAGAGCGTTCCGTGCGCATGCGCACGGACGCTCTGACACTTCCGGGGGGATTTAAATTAGTTTTTAGATTTTTGTGCACCCCTGGGGACTGCCCCAAGAGTGCACAAAACTCTCCCTGCCCCCCAGGTCGCCCCGGAGCGCGGATTTAGCGATCCGCACAGACGGGGCGACTTGGGTATTAGATATATAGATACTAATCAGAAAACAATTGCAAAACACAAGATCTATTTTTGTTTTTTAAACTATTCAATAGCATCAAATTTTAATTTAGGTATAATAATGTGTATCTGATATAACAAAGCATATTGATAAAAGCACAAGGTCAGGGCCAGCTTATTCATGTACAAAAACCTGGAAGTGTAGTCAACTACCGGTATATGCTACATTTAGCTCCTTGATTATTGTACCTGGTTTTAAAAACAAAATGCAGCCATGGAAACATCAGTTTAAATGTAAAGGACAGTGGAGGGGAAAGGCATTATTTAATTGTTTTCCCTGGCATCACTGCTGTAATTCCAGCTGGTGGAATTTTGCCCATATTTTTTGCTTGAGCATGGGTAATAGCAGCTTGGAAGCGCAATTTTTGGAGGCAAAAATGGTATGAGGAGAAACACAGCCACTCTGCCCTCCACTACCAAAACCCCTCAACAGGGGCACCATATAGATCATAACTCTAAAGAACATCTCTCCTCTAAGGTCAACACTTCTGACTTTTCAAAGCCTGACAAAATTGTGTCAAAATAATTGCTACTATGGGATAACGCCCCCCCCCCCGAAGCTAACCTGGATTTTACAAGACAAAATGTTCCTCCTTTCACTCCCCTTACTGCTGGCAGAGAACCCAAATCTCCATGATTTCACTGTAGTGCACAAACTGGAGCTGGAAAATATTGTCAATTATGTGGTTAATATACAACCATGACATTCATGTGCAAAACACACAGCAGCTAGAGGCTGAACATGGCTGCCCTCAGGCTGTTTACCCAATGCCACTAAACATTAACCACTCTAACAATGCAGGCTAGGCCATACTGTATGTGGATCTGTGTCTGTAAAAGGAAAGAGTTAAACCTCTTCTCAACCACAACTGCTGAAAAATTGAAAATTACTTCAAATATTTACTTAAGGCCTAATAGCTAAAAAAGTATAACCTCATCTCAGTTATGAACATAATAAATTGGCCTACCTTACAGGGCTACTGTATGGATTACTAAAACAAAGGTGTGTAAATACTTAGGAGAAGTGCTGTTGTGATATAAATCACATTCCCATATGATAGCTGACACTGTTCATTGTTTAAGACATTGCTAAGACTAAAACCTTCTAACCATATATTCAAGATGTTCCATTTCTTTCAACAAAGGAATGACCTAAATATTGCTAGCCAGTGTAAATTTGCCACATATCATTTTTAGACCACTTTATATCATAAAAACAGTCTGCCTCAAGCTGTCAAAAACACTGAATTTCATTTTTGCCTCGCAACGCCTGCACAGTAACAGTTCCTAGAAAACTACCACCATCTTGTAATAGACTGCTTCCAAAAAAATTTAAAGGAAAACTCCAACTGTTATTTCAAAACTAATATGGATTACGACATCTGATGTACTCTGCTTTATGGAATCCAGACTGAAAATGAAATAAAAATGACATGGCAAATGTGTCAGCCACACAATTGAAATAAAAATATTTCAGCTTTTGTGGCACATTCCTTAGCTTGGCGAGATTTTGGCCCTGCGCCTTAGGTAAGCAGAAGACGGAGTGGAATAGCTCTTCATAATGATGCAGTTTAAACTCCCATTCCCTACCCGGCAGCCTCCGTGGTTGCCCCTTCTCTCTGGAATCAGCTCCCAGGGGAAGTTTATGCCCTGCGGGATCTTCCAGCATTCCATAGGGCATGTAAGGCTCCTTTGCTTCCGTGCGGTTAGGAACGGGTGAGCTGGCCAGTTGTTTTAATTTCACTACGTAATTAGTTGGTATTTAATTGCTTTATTGCTCTATTTATTGCATTTATTTATGTGCATTTAAGCTACCCTATAAGCTACCCTGAGTCCCCTGTGGGAAGAGGCTACCGGGTATATATAAGTAGATAGATAGATGACAGACAGAATTTGGATGGGACATCTTGTTTTTTCACTGTATCCAGGAAATCCAGGATTGGTAAGCAGAGGCAGGCAATAGCAAACCACCTCCAAAGCTCTCTTACCTTCAAAACCCTACAGGGTTGGCATGTTGGCTGCGACTTGATGGCACTTTCCACCACCCCAAAAGTACAGGGAACTTCTTCAGAGCAAACAGATCTGGATTGCAGACCATCATTAGGGTTGCCAGCTGCCTGAAGGGAAAAGGCCTCTTCCTTTAATAGAGGCTTAAGGAAGATGGTATTTACCAGTTGATGTTATTTACTTCTCTATATTGTTCAAAGCCTGGCCTGCTCATTTCTACACATTAAGCTTCTATTAAAGGGGCAGGATAATTTTTCTCCCAATCTATTACTGGGATAGAAACTAACAAATTGACCTTGTGACCTGCTTTTTTTTAGTGTAAAGTCGTTGCTCACTTCCAACTTATGGTAAAGTTCCAGACAGAATCCAATGGACATACTCATGCTATATTTGTAAAGCAAACCTGTATCTTTGAAAGGGCCTATCTGTATCTAAAAGGATATAAGAATGTAGGAAGAATGTAAGGTGGGTCACTCCCAACACCAGTATTCGGAAGTTTGCTGCCTCTGCATGTGGAAGCTCCCTTTAGGCCTATAGTAATGTAATACTGGAATAACAATGCTTGACGTCTCTGTTTCAGAGAATTCACATGACGTCCAGAGTCTGTCCTTCATCTCTGCAAGATGAATTTGTGGATTCTATTACTGAAATGATAGTTGCACTGATCTTCAGACAAGGGGAGTCAGTTAATATGCTACAACAAACAACTGGGAATGTCAAGTAGATTAATCTACTATTGTACCTTGAGTTGACAGCTATAGTTTTGCACAGTTTGCTTACATGAGTATTTGTTTTCAGAAACAAAGTCAGAAGAGGAGCAACATCAAGTCTTAAGATTTCAGATGCATGCAGGGTTTTCCAAAGAACTTAGCAGGAGCAAAGCCAGTTTGGTATGATAGGTGGCGCTAGAGAGCTAATGTGCTGCTGTGTGTTTAAAATATAGCACATTGAGATGACAACTAACAGCGTCGGTATGGGGAGGGGAGGGATGCAGACTTGAAAGTTCCATGCTTAATTCATTATTTCACACCTTGCAGACTGACTACATGAAAAACCCTTATTACAATGCAAGATTTCCAAAATTTTATTCACTATACCTTGTTATTTAGGTATACCATAGCTGGAAGCCATAGCTTGAGGCATTGGGTGTGTGTGTGTGTGTGAGCAGCAGCATTCTCAGCAGGATAAACCATTTCTTCCCACCAGATCTCCTTCATAATTAAGCCATCCTCTCATAATGACCATTAACAAGCAGAGGAGCTAAGCCAATCTGATATGCTCTGCTAGCAACATTATTCACGGCCAAGATTGCCCTGGTTGTGCCTATTTGGCTTTTTAAAAATTGGTTGACATGTTAGATTATTGTGTCAAGTCCTTGAGGCCAATTTGTGCAATTTTAAAAATCTTTGTCATGTTCGCTGACTCTGTTTTTTTTTTTTTAATGGCACCGTTTTATGTGTTTCATGCAGGTGAGTACAAGGGAACCCTTAATACAGAAATCACTGCCTGAGCCCAGGGGAAAAATAACTTTTTCAGGTTGAACAGCCCTTCACTCCTACTTGACAGAGGCTTTAATGGAGTCTAAATGCATAGACAAACATGCTCTTCTGGCTGACCAGGCACATGGGACACACATATGGGAGCAAAGGGCTCGAACCACCCTAATGGGGACCCAAAGAGACTTACAGCATCACTCTTTGGTCCTGCATTTTATCCTCACAACAACCCTGTGCGGTAGGCTACACTGGGAGAGGCAATGCCTGGCCTGAGGTCACCCACTGAGGCCCAAACTAGATGTGATGTTGCCCCCAGGTTGGGGACACTGCCACCAAGTTAAAGCTTAATGCCAGATTGGGCCCACAGAATGGCGGGACAAGGCACTCTTCTCCCTGTATGCCTTTTCAAGTACTGAACCAGTCAGGAAGGCCATTTCAACCCTCGGAAAGGGATGGGGTGGGGGCATGGGCACAAGAGCGCCTTGTCCCACCATGTTGCAGGCCTGATCAAGATGGGGCTCTTGTGACATTTTGCAATGACCCGCGTTAGGCTTTAAAATGGCAGTGGCGTCCTTGGGTTGGATTTGGGTCAGAATTGGGGACACTGTCATATCCAGTTTGGCCCTGAACTTCCATAGCGGGATGGCAATCTGAACCTACATCCTAGTCTGACTTTCTACCAATGCTCCCTCTAAGCTGTGGAGTCTTGTGAGCAAAAATATTACTTTGTGAGCTACTGGCATTAAAGTTGTGAGCGAGCAATTTGGCTACTGCATAAATGAGTCTGCTCTGGAGCCATCCTTCCTGAGCTCAGACAAAAATGCGTGAGCTGGAGGCTAAAAAACTGTGAGCGAGATCACACTAACTCAGCTTAGAGAGAACACTGCTTTCTACCCATTACACCGCACTGGCTCTCATTGCACCCAATAAAATTCACTTTTATTGCAATGGCTGTCTTTACCAGATCCACCCACAACACTTCCACAAAACAGATTGATGGGAGGGGTGACGAAGGAAAGATTCAGTTGAGTATGATCTAATCCAGGCTGTGATCATATGTACCAGAAGCTGCGACAGACATGCAATCCCCCCCCCCCGGATTAAAGGGACGCGATCAGATGGACACATCTGTCCAGCATCCCAGAGTCGTTGGCGGGGCGTCTTGTTGTGCCGCAGGAGCGTCGCAGAAAGCCACCGGGGAAAGGCTAGTAGTATCCGGAACTCCGGGGCAGGTGGGGGAAGTCTGATCGCACAAACACGCGTCAGTTCGCCCCGGGGCAAACAGCCTCGCTTCCCGCCCGCAGTTCCTCGCTGGTGTGATTGGAGCCCCTGTCTGGGATGAGATTTTGATAATGGCATTTTGTATATCGACAGGTGGCCAAATAACTGTAGAAACATCGTTATTCTCCAGAGATATCTGTAGGATTCCAGGGCACTGCCAGAAGTGACATATGATCCTAAGCTGCCACAGTGAAAATTGTATTTTTAGTAGCATAAGAAAAGATGCAAACAGAAACAGAGACATAGAGGCTCACAAGAAGCTTTGTAACAATTATCTCAGCATAGCTGCCTTTTTAAAATTCTGTATATTCCTCCTTTCACTTGGTGGAGTCTATTTGCATTTTCTTGAATGGCTTAATTAAGACTACATTAGGCCAAGGCTTTGTTTTCAAGAGTACCTTTTCATCAGGGAAAAAGTTTTTTTTTTTTAGATCAAAAGCTCCCCCCCCCCTTTTAAAAAAATCTTTAGAGTCTGGATTTAGTCCTTGAACAGGAAAAAAAATATATTTTAGCTCATAGGAAAGCTCTCAGAATAGCTTCCCTCCCTTCTTTGAGACACGATATTATATAGACATTTCTGATTTTATTTTATTTTCATCCTCCATGGAGTTCAGGACAGCATACATAGTTCTCCCCCCACCCCTGAACACACCCTGTAGGGCTTAGACCAGTCCCGAGGTCTGTATGAAACTGAAGAGCAGGGTTTCCTAGTCTAACATTCCAACCTCTCCAACATTTTAATTTTTCAGGCTTCTCATACATAATGATTATCTTCATTTATACGCACCCATCTGGATTTCATGAACATGATATTTTCTAAAAGGCCAAGTTCTTTCTCAGGGTCATCATTCTATTCAAATAACAAGTCAAATTTTAAGCAAGCTTCAGTCCAGTTCTGGATGCAGAGGCTTGGGTCAAACAGAAGGCCAAATGATGGTTGCATGCTAGAAGAATGGGCTTTAAAGAAACTTCAAGATCACCTGCACAATCCCTGCTCTCAGCAAAACAATTTATTTGCCTTTTGCAACAAATCATAATTTTCAATTACATCTGAAGTGGCTTGCACTTGCCCTGCAAACCAGGAAGACACAAACAGCGGTTTTCTCCCGTTTAGGATCCTCGTTTACACAGCAAATGCAAAACTTATGGCTGAAAATCTGGAAAATTCACAAACTAGCCTGAAGATCTTTCAAGGTGTACCTGCAGTTACAGGCTATGATTGGGAGGAGGGCTGTCAGGTCTCCTGCTGTGACCTCCTGCTGGCAGCCCCAGTTGTCCCTTGCAACTCCAAGTGGTGGTGAGAGAACTTTTTAAAAGGCAACATCAGCTGTATCTCTACATCTCTTTCTGGAAAAACCTGAAGTGACATATGGTAGCTCTAGGAAACACTGGAAACTCCATGGTTTTACTTATGTTTTCCTCAGAAGCGACATAATGACACAGCCACTGTCTTGTCTCCCATGTCCCTGTCCTTAACCCTCTGCCAGTTCCCAGACTCAGCCTGGCAACCTCAGTTAGGGGTAATGTCTGAATCAAGCCCAGTCTCTGGAACGCACAAGGAATTTTATTCAGCAGTACAAAGAGGAGGGAGTAATTAGCTGGCCAGCAGGGGGAACTTACCCTGGAAAAGAGGGGAAATCCTCCTATGTGCAGCAATGTGTCTATGTCCCTGACCATGTGATGCTATCATTTCCAGGATATCAGGAGTGACACTCTGGTATTTGGGCAAAAACTCTATGGTAGAAGCAAGATTTACCATAGAGCTTTGCCCAAATACTGGAGTGTCACTCCGGCATCCTGGAAGTGATAGTGTCACTTCCAGATCACATGGGCAGTCATGTAGACACATTGCTTTATATTGGATGGGCTTCTCTGCTTTATATTGGATGGGTTCCCAGTAAGTCCCCTCCCCATCCCCTGCCAGTTACCAGGAGGGACCTGGCAACCCTATCAGCAACAATAGTCATGAAGGTCTACAAGCACTGTTAAATTGTCCTTGTTTGGATTCATGGGGACGGGGAATCCTAGAGCAGACAGCCTGCCTAGAAATACCTAGACAAAGCAGGCAGTAGTTTGATAGACGCTATGCAAGATTCTTCTTAAGCAATATGACACCAATCTTCAGATGATTCTTAAACCATAGAAATCAGATGCCGCTAGCTCATAACAAAAGGAACTTATGAGGAAATGGAGAGGAAAGTATTTTCAGATACATGTGAACTTATCAGAGGTTCCGACACCATATGCAGTTTTTCTTATGCTTGTCTGCCTAGTCCTTGACAGAAATCCATCTGATAAAATATTTAGCACTGGGATTCCAAATATTTCCTTGCGGTATTTGGACAGATGCAAATATCTGCCTAAGTCACCATCCCAGACCTGTAACACCTTCTATCATCCCTTCCCTGAACAGAGACTAAAACACTACAGCAATAAGCAGATCTGCATATCAGTGGCAGAACAAGCAGCCACTGCTATAAAAATAGATTTCAATTTTAAGCTGCCATCTGCTGATTCTAAATCATGAGCAAAATGTATTTTAAAAACTATTGTTTTGCAATGTGTGGGACTGTCTCGTTCCCTTTTTGCTCCAGGCATATCGAATATGCAATGTATTTCAGATACACGACATTGCTTGAAATTTCTGGAAGTACAGAAGTCCAATGTAGCCGACATGCTGTAAGCTGTGCTGTCTGGATCCCTGTTAACTTAGTAACTAAAAGCTGGTTCCCACTTTAGTCTCAAAGGAATCCCCTTGTGATTTCTTCAGGGCTCATGAATAGTCTGCTTCAACAATACGGAACCTGGGGCAAGCATGTTTCATCCAAATTCAGGTTAGAAGGGATACTTTTCATGTACATTCAATGCAGTGGAAACACCCAGACCATTCCTAAACATGACTGAACCTTTTGCCTTCGCAACATAATTGGATCCATGTGGTACATACACTCAGTACATTCTCAAGCACCACCCAGTTTGTAGACTCTGCAGAAGGAATACAGGATGTGCTGCTGAGTCCACTGGATTACATCGAGTGTAAAACAAAGTTTAAGGAGTAGTACCAAAGTTTGCTGGGAAAGAGAAACCAAACAATAAATGGCCATGTTTCCTTTGAGAATATAAAACCCAGCAGATAATCAGATGTTAATCATTTGCTTGAAAAACATAAGCCTTACTACTAGGCATAAGATTTTGTATGCATTGGACCCCTTCACAAGACATTCAGAATTAAACAGCATAACCAGAGCCGTTCATGTCATCTGGTGGAGCAGCAGGCACACTGCTCCTCCGCCAAAAAGATGTTGTAACATATGAAGCAGACCTCCATGCTTACTATGAAACCAGCACATTTTTACACAGAAGGAGAGAAATCATATAAATCGGGTCCTCTGTGCCATCAGGTCATCAGCGTCGTTCTCGGGAGCCTATGCTGACCCACCCATGCGAGGAAGGCCAGGAGAGGGAAGTGGCTGTGACCCAGGCAAATTACTCTAGCAGAGAATAAGGCAGGGAGCCAGGCAGAGGTGGGGAGGAGGGACATGGTCAGAGGGCAAGGCTGAGCTGAGACTTGGGAAAGGCCAGTTTGGGAGAGGCGAAGAGGCAAACCTGAGCAGCAAGGGGAAGGAGAAGGACAGGGAGACAGGCAGCAGGGGAAAGAGACAGGAAAGGCTTCGTTTTCCTTTTAGAGCCTCCCAGACAGAGTGGGTAGAAGGGGACTGGAGACAGGCCAGGTGAGGTGAGGGTGGGGGCAGAGAATCCTATACAAGGGAAGGCATCACACCTGGCCAAGAATGAAGCAACAGACTGAGCTCAGACCAGGGAGAGACAGAGCACATGGAGAGCCAGTATGGGGAAGAAAGAGGACCAGGGGGCCATGGAAGGTCACTGGTAAAACAATCAGACTTACCTCACAAGGCTGTTGTGAGGCTAAAATGGAGAACAGGAGAACAATTCAGCTTTGGGTCCTCATTGGGGAGAAAGTATTTATTATAAATCTAATTTCAATTATATTAAAATGATATTACAAAGATTACATCATTTGTCATATAGCAAAGGGCTATCAGATTGTCCACCAGCAGAATAATGAGTAATAAACCAGTGCCTGAACTGGGAGTTCTAAGTTCTGTTTCACATGTATAACCACTAAAACAGATTAATATTCCATTACCATACATATAAAGGGTGGAGGGGGGGGGGGAAGCGTCCTTTTACAACTTTGTTAGAGCATGGGGAAATATTAACTCTCCCCCTTCTGCTCATAATATGAACAAAGGTTTGTTACTCTACTACTATTAAGTACATTCTGTCGTCAAGCAGGATAGGGGTGAGAAAGACTTGAGATCAAGAATTTAAAATAAAGGGGGGAGACATAGAAAAATTAGGTGGAGGGAGATAAAAATAAATGAGAAAAGTGTGGGAAAGAGGGAGAGAAATTAAGGAAAAGAGAGGCAAAGTTTATTTTATCTTGCTGCAAGACTCTAACTACGTCTTTGCAAGATCTGGCTGAGCTGAGCGCAAGGAAAGGAAGAGAGAAAGGATAGGCTATTATAGAAAATGACCTTGGTTAGCAGCCTGCAGCCCGACAGTTAGTGTAACACCCATCTGCTGGGGTCTTGCTCCATTGCTGAATTAGTTGATGGGTCTAGTATGATCTGTTAGGCAAGTTTGTTTCAGTCTTGGAGAAAGGGAAGTCTTGTCGACAGTAGAGTGCCTTTTACTGTGCTCTGACTCCCCTGTGCCCTTAGTGGCTGCCGCCAGAACTGCATTAAAATAAATGGAAAGACGTTGGCTGAATGCAGCATGCCCCTGGCTTCAAGGGTCCCCCAGCTGACTTGGGCCCCCTGAATTTTGTCCCCCCAGTTTCCCTCTGTGGCAGCCCTGCTTTGGCGTTGGGACAGCAGACAGCAAGGAGACCATCTCAGGGATGGGGGAGCCTCACACTGATCATACATGTGTTGCAGGAAAGAGATGTACCTACTTCCCCACACAAAGAGTCTCTCCTGATGAACATATAAATTGGTGGCATTGAGTACCACCACATGGAGTTCAACCATCAGCAGACTTTAAAATCTGGTAGAAAAAGCAGTTGTGATGATAAAGAAAATGTAGGGAAATTAGTACCTTGTTTTCTAGTGCAAACAACACCCTCATTCACCTTTGATAACTGAGTAAACATACCAAATAGATACATGTCCCATAAGGAGTGAAGTGTGCACAAGTACACAGAATCACTTTCTAAAACTTGGAAACACCGGGTTGAATGTTCTCAGCTTTTAAAGGAAACATGCATCTGTACAAAATTACCCGACACTTGGCAGGGCGCAAGTGTATTTTGTATTCAGACATACATGCCATGGAGGGAAAGCAGCAAGGTATAGATCTTGCCAGATCTTGGCTGCGGTCACAAGAAACAGTAGCTATGCTAGAGAGACGGAAGATAGGTGGATTTTCTGGGCGCGATCTCACTGCCACATCTGGGAAGCGTAGAGCTCCCGTGGCTCAACCGAGGCTTCCCTCCGAAGATGCGCAGAAAAAAACTAGTACCTCGGAGGTACTAGTTTCCGGAAACCGCGGGGCAAGGGCAGGCGTCTGATCGCGTTTCCGGTGGCATCCGGCACCCGCCCTTGTCCCCTCGCAAACAGGTCATTTCCCCCCCCCCCAAGGCTCCACAGATGCGCACAAGAACCCAACGGAGCATGCGGACACTTCAGTTTAAAAAAGTAAACAAAACCCCAACAACCCCGTTTGCCACCCTGCCCCGCTTCCTTGCCTGTGGTGTGATTGGCACCTCCCCCCTGGCCACGGGACCTTGACGGGACCTCAACCAGATGTCTGATTTTGCAGTCGTGCGTTAGTTTGCCCCGGGGCAAACAGCCACGCTCCCCCCCGCATTTTCCTGCCCATGTGACCGGGGCCCTTGTAAGCTAAGCAGGGTTGGTGTTTGGATGGAAGACCACCAAGGAAGGCTCTGCAGAGGAAGGCAATGGCAGATCACCTCTGTTTCTCTTGCCTTGAAAGTCCCCTGTTGGGGTCACTGTAAGTCAGTTGCAACTTGATGACACATACATACACATACACATCATGTCTAAAAAATAAAGTGCAAAGCAATTCGAAGAGTAGTGAAAATTCCTGTAGGGAGATGAACAGGCAGTTGTCCTAAACTCATGCTGTTCTTGCTCTGACAATTTATTTATGATCCTTTTAACCTGCCTTTCTCCAAAATGGACTCATAGGCTTAGAAACAAAACAAAAAAATTTGGATTAAAAATGGAGGAAGACATTGACATTTTTGGTCTACAAACAATTGCCCTTTCTGGTTAGCAAGCTGCACCTCAACATGCCATAAATGCGTAGTTACATGAGAAAAATACAGCAACATCAAACAGGTAATAATAAAGTACATATTTATGCAATCAAGACAATCAACCTACAATTAGGAAAAGATTTTTTGCTGCTACCATGGCAGAAAAACCCCAAATATATTAAACCACAAATCCTCACGTTAACTCTTGGAGTCAACTCCTCCTTGGGGCATTCATTCTGCCGCTTTAGGAGTTTGTAATTATTTTAAGACTCTTTCTCACAGAGCACAAAAAACCCTCTTGAACTTAAATGCTCCTGTTGGCCAGGATACATAACACCAGGCACAGGGGCATTCAGCTCTTCCCACTTGCAACAGCAGCCCAAGCGTCTGACTAATTGATCTTGGGACACCTAGGAATATCAAAAGGGCTCCTAAACCAACCAAGATTATTTCCAACATTTGGAATGGGCAGAAGCCTTCCAACTGGATGATTATTCTGGTTTTTTGAACAGCCCCCCCCCCCCAGCCTTACAGGACTATCATGAGGGCATTTTCCTGGAAGTAAGCTCCACTGAACAGACCTGAATAGGATTATGAATACAGCTGCTTAGTACAGCACTGTTAGACCAATCTGAAGTAGGGCATAACAATACCAACCTACCTTCTGGGCTGTTTCAGGGATTACTGTGATAATATATATGAAATGCTTTGAATACTGAAAGTATTCAACTATTGAAACTATTGAAACTATTCAAAGAATACTGAAAATACTGATAGGCTAAGGCTACAGAAATGCTAAATGTTACCACCATAAACAGTGCCTAATAAACTAGCTGCTGCTTCTCTGGACTCACAGAAACAGATCCAAGCCATCTTTTGGCTTTATCAGCAGAAAAGTTTATCCAACAATTTAGAATTCACAGTGGAGACAGAGTGAACTCTCTTCTCTAGGAGGCAGTTTAAAAGAATGCATTCCTGGCTTGCTCTATATATTATACTGGGAATGGAAAATCGAGTTACTTTACGGACAAAGGTTAGAAGCTGACACAGTAGTACAAAGGGAATGGGAGATTTGCAACCAGCACAGATCAGAAGCCAGACTTCTCAATGATTCGTCCACTGCTACAGAGTTGGATCAACATCAAAGGAAATATGTATCATTTTGTCCCTTGCCAGATTTCGTGGACACTGAAACAAAGGTCTGCTGTTTCTGGAAAGGGAACACTTTAATTTGTGGGTGCACCCCTAAGGTTATGCTACAACTTCTGTCAACACAAAACTTCGCCGTTATGTCACATTTTCTCCTGATGAGCCAAAATCACATTTCCCCAGGTTACTGACAATACCAGACCATGTTCGTCATATGAAACTGACTGCAGAATCCAAGCTACCACATCTCTTTGAAATATTTTCTTTCCCACAGCAGCAGTGAAGACATAGATGGGATGAACGAGAGAACATACAGTACAGGCTTTTGTATTCCTAAGTCTTGTGAAGCCTGCAATGTCATTACCCAGGATTTTATTTAGGGTCATAGGAGGGTGGATTTACAATGAACTCTGCTCTGGAAACCCACATATTTCTGATCCTTAACTCCCAATCTCATGTGCTGAGATCCACACAAACAAAGGGAGCTTTGCCCAGTCAGAATTGCTCTAATTCACCTTCCCCAATTACCATTCTTCTAAAATATTCTGGAATGAAAAGAATCTGCAGTTTTTTCTAATATGGCTATTTTCTATATTTTCCTTCATCTAGCACAAGGGCATCTACTGTGCTGTAAACGTCTTGTGAATGTAAACAAGGTCTACTGCAAGATACAGTGGTGAACCTTCTAGATGATTCTATGACAGCAGTTTATCTATGACACTGCTTAGACTCCATTTTGGGACCACCAGTTAGCATAATGCATACAGCCCTGCCTTTGAAATATACCTGTTCATTAATACTTTTCAGCCAGGGCCATATGTCATGTCTTGTCATAAATGTGGTAAAATTAGGCTTAATGGCAATCTGCTGATGTTAGCTACTCAAATATTGATTCTGATTAATTAACTAACTTTATCTTACAATTTTCTCCAAGAAGCCTCCACTCTTTCCCTTGTGTGCAAATAAATTCTTGGAGCTGATATAGTTATAAACTGGAATCCATATCTTAAAATGCTGGAACTGTGAAATACAGAAAGATGCTGAAGCTTCAAGAGGTTAGGTTATTAGAGTTACGAACAGAACTATGCTGGGTCATGGTATTCCCTGCGGTTTTCTACATTGTTTCTTCAGAATTCTGTGCAATGTCTGTGGTTGGGATATTTGTTTTCAAGTGAAGAATAATGAGCTCACAAAAGTGCTAGTCTGAAGATATGAGTTCTCCATGTACAGGTTCAGACCATGGTGACCATTTTAACTAGAATTCAAGATGTTGTATAGAAATACAGAGTACCACCAATTTTTTGTGTGTCTTAGCATTTTTAGTACTTAAGGGTTCATAAGGTTTTTGTAACAGCCTGAAGCATAAGAAAATACAAGAACAAAACTAAACCGAATCCAAATTCACTGGATTGCCATTTAATTCATTATGCTTTCATTGACACTTATGATCAGATACCAAACTTAGGCTGTAGCATGTACCTGTTAAAACAACAACATGTAAAATTGCATGATTTCCTGTCCTGAAAAACACAAAATGGTCTACATCTTACAATAGCACTACAGATAAGATTAGAATTCCAACAGCCAATCCATATGCAAAAGAACCTCCTCAGGAAAGCTCCTCCATTAGCATGTCACAGCTTGGGGAACTCCTACAAGATAATGACTCAGCCCTACCCCACCTTCCTGAGTAGATATAAATTACCTGCCTACCATTTTTCTTCTCACACTGACACAGAGAGTACTCCACCTTTCTGTGCTATACCTCCGAGGATGCCAGTCACAGCGGCTGGCAAAATGTTAAGTCCTACAATGCCAAGACCACGGCCATACAGCCCGGAAAATCTACAACAACTAACATGTAAAATCATTTTCTAAAGAGACAAAACACGGGAGTGCTTGGGGGTTAGCGCTAGTGACAGTGTTTTTTGCGTGCGGGTCAGATTGGCTTTTTAACTGGCTATTTGTATTTTATCCACACATACAGAGTCAGTAGAGAAAGTCTCCATTTTCATTTATAAGCCATTTTGCTGTTTTTAGATTTATACCACCAAAAGCTTTTTTGATATGCTACAACACTTGAGCATGGTAGCTGCATTGTCACAGCTGATCAGGAAATGACTGTCAGTCTCTGCCATTTAGGTCACTTCACAAGACATAATGAGGAGTAGAAATCCTTTAGGGAACAGGCTCATTTCCCTCATGCTTTATTATAGGCTTTTCTCACTACTGTATGGAAAATAAATTGAGCAGCTTGTTTCACTTACAAATGTCTCCAAATTGAGGTCATCTGAAGCTTATTTAGCATTGTGATCAGACATGTAATTAATCTTTGTCATGTTACCAAGAGCGCTTCAATAGATAATGGCTAAACAGAAGAGAAAGGAGAACGTACTATTGGGAATGGAGATGAGGAGATATTATTGTGACCAAGGAAAACAAACGGTGATGATGGTCACCAAAGTTTAACACCAGATCTTGTAGAAACACCAGAAGATTATCAGTTTCCATCACCTGACCAAGTGCAAGATCATCCATACATCAATTTGACACAGGTTGAGCACACATAATGAAAACGGGACTGCCACTATGTTAGGAACCAGCATCAGGTCCTGAAGCAATGACTGCAGTGATGGCACTCAGGGATTTAGCCTGAGCACCTCTTCCTGGCTTTGCCCGAGAGAGGCAGGACAGAGATGAGAGACTGTTGGCAGTAGAACTGTTGCTGTGTTGCTTAACTGTTTTGTTACCTCTTGTTTTTATGATCCCAGGCCTGCAGCAACCTGAAACCTAATTCTTTCTTAACTGTCCAAATCCACCATACTCTGGTGTGAGGTGGCCCTTTTAACACCATTACCTAAATATTTGTTTAAAATTTGCTCTTCCCTCTCTTATTTTCTAACACCTGGCCTGATGAAGATTTCTGGTAAACTTGAAAACTTGCACAATGTCATGCGTCATTGGGTTGGTTCCCAAGCAACTTAACTACAGAGAAACCAGCTCCACCAGCCCAGGAATCACCCTTGCAGGCACAGGCCAGAAAAGTCAGCTGATACTGCCTGAGCCCTGAAAAGGCTTTTGCATAATGGCTTCTCAGTGGGGTAACTGCTTGGTGATGCAAAAACCCAAGCCCAGGTTCCACAGAAATGGCCCATTTGCAGAGGTGGGTGAAAGGTCTGTTTCTTGTGAACTTATCTCTGCGCTAGAAGTCATAGGCTTCCCAAACTTAGAAAGTGGGATGGACTTTACTAGCATACAATCAGACAGTGTAACATGGGAAGTTCGGTTTCTCAGGCAGATGCACCAGCGTCCCCACCTAGGATTGTATCAAGCAGAAAATTTCCACTGATGGAAGGTGTCCAGTTTTTGCCTATCCCCCCTCTCCAACTGCAGATTTCCAGTGTCTTCAGTACCCCAGAAACAGCAATTTGAGAGCAGCATTTGGAACTGCAGTAGGAAGGAGAGACAAATCCTGCTCTGCTGATGACAGGCCTTCAATGAGTGGATTTCCCAAGGGATCCAAGTCATAGTGATTCTGCTGCCAGCAATGAGCAGACACTTTGAGATTGGAGATGGGATTTGCATGCTCAATGTGGGAATGAACATAATATAAATACTAGGGTAGCATGCACGCCTTTGTTACCAGTATTTGAAAGGTTCATCGATCTTTGGCTGAGCAGTCCACTGCTGCTCCAAGCAGCAGCAGCCAAAAAAAAAAAAAAAGCGGTTTGATGTTGTGGATGGATCCAGCTGTGATTGGTGGTGTGTGGCCTAAGGTTGGCAATGCAACAGCGCTACCATGCACTATTAACAAGACACCTGGGTTGCCCATCTGAGCAACAGAGTTCTTCTCTTGCTGTCTGCAGCTGTTTCTGCCTTTCGCATTCTCCCCGGCACAGGAACTAAGCCTGACACATCTTCTGAATACTTAAGGACGTGTCTGTTCTAAATGGCTCAAGTCTTGGCAGATACTCTTCCTCCTTCAGAAAAAAAAGATCTAGCAGTATTTTATGTGAGCAGTTCACCATGTGAGGCTTTTGTGGTTAAGATATAACATTTCTAAAGAAATCTTCTATCCAAAAATTTAATAGGATTTCAGCCACATCAAAGCATTTCATTTTTAACAGTTTTAATCCCTTTCAGCCTCTGGCTGTCTCCCAACAAAAGTCAAGTCAATTAGTTAAGAAGTCATTAGGGAAGCTCTCACATATAAAAAGTTATGCCTCTAAGTCCAGTCTTGTTCAGAACTCCTCAGAAAGGCCAAAGTTACCTCAGATCCAACCAGCCCACCTGCCATACTGTGGCAGAGTTTCTGCAAAATAATTAGGCACTGTGTTAGACTAAACGGAACCTGCTTGATGAAAGCAAAATGTAAAATTTTGATCTGTTTGGTATTATGTTAACAAGATGGAAAACTGAGTTTTGTAGCAATCCAGAAATACCTGCACTGGTGGGGGAGTGTCTTACTAGTTAAAGAACAGCAAATGGCCCCAGAGTGCTCCCTTATTACTGCTCATTTATACAGCACTTCTCAAAAACAGAAAGCACCTTAGAATTTTTGGGGGGCTTTTACTCACAGATGGGTGAAACTAAACCAGTCTCTCATAAAACACTGCTTCTAAAAGTAAAGTAGCTGCCACATGTCATGATTGCAGAAACAAGAAAAAAAGATAGGCCTCTATATACTGGTGGGAATTTCTAGGTACACAGAAAAATGGCTTTGTAAAGAAACCAAAAAGAAAAACAGAAAAATAAAACTGAACTGGCCTGATGAGAAACAAGTGTGCTCCAGGAGGAACAGAATAAAGAGCAGCTGAGTGACTCTTTTAAAAAAGAGAGGGGAAATTTGCTTGCTCCAACCCCTGTGAGTTTATAGGAACCTTGAGAGGATTATAGTGGGAATGGGGATTCGAAACTGTTTCACCCCCCCATGATTCCTTGTATGTCCCAATTTGTTCCTTATATCTACTGCTTTGCCAAGTTTAAGAAAAAGAAGCATTATGGTTGCATGTTGCCATATCAATTCTTCTTCCTTTGTTAGAAGCTACATCGGCCTTTCCACTTACCTCAGCCTGGGATTCTGATCTCCATGTTTGTTGAATGCCTAGATATCATCAGTCAATTTTATTACTCATGCTGTTGAAAACACATCTGGTAAACAACCAGCTGTGTCTGTCTCAAGGAAATTCAACCTGCTATATTCATTGAGTGTGTGCTGTAGACCTGACCAAAGGTCAAAAGGATTTTAATAATATGCCAATTTAAATCTCACTTCTGCAAGATTAGGTGATGCACTGAGGAAGGACCAAGTTTCTGAACCCTTCCTAAGCTTATTGCACTTGGGAGATGAGAGAGAGCATTTTCTGAGCTCTTCTCAATGAGCTTCATGCATCGTGGAATACACTGGAGATGCAGCCAAAGACATAGATATTAATGTCAGTTTTGTTAAAAGCTTGACATTGTATGTGGTGTAATGTTGCTGCTTGGCAACAGAATGGCGTTAATAAAGAAAGGGAGAAAGGTTAAGAAGAATTTTCTGCTAATGAGCACAAGAAACGGACCTACTATTTCACTGTTCCAAAAACAGGGGATGTTCGGACAGAAGAGATAACTTCAAGAAGGAGGAGGCTGCAGGAGAAACTTCTCCCAGGAGCACAGAATTTAGGCCTCTGAGTGAGAGGACAGGTCTAGGAGGGTAGAGGCAACCAAAGATCTATTTTCTGGCTGACAAATGACCTGATCACGATCTAACACCAAGAGAAAGAACATAAAGCTTCTGTCCATACTATGAAGCATCTGCTTTAACACCCACCTTTTTCTTCCCATGGCTCCTAAGTGACTATGTGAGTGTGTGTGGCAAGAGTCCAGAAGGGATGACTTTTGCATGTGTGCTTACAGTCTTCAAGAAGTAAGTTTTTTCTTGGCTACTGTGGTCGTCTCAGCTGGCTGTGGTGTGCACAGGAATGCAAGGGCCTCCCACATCCAGTTCCCCTGCATCTGAGTCACAGGGGTGAGAGGTTATTTAACAGAGAAACTTCCTGGTGGGTCACTACCCCAAAGGGCCACTGGCAGCCAGAAGCAAGCTGAGCCCAGTGGCCCTTGTGGTGTTTGTAATACTCCAACTTGATCCATGGTAACAGAGATGCCAGTCAGTGAGCCTGTATCTTCAGTAATATAACATTTATTTTCTTAAAAAGGATGGTGGCAGTTCTCAATATTAGTGAGCTCAGATGAGTGAGTGGAAATCTAATTACATTTATTCAGAAATAATCCCCACTGCCTTAAATTTCTTTCATAATAAATGGGCATTGGATTCCAGCCTAAAGTCCGAAACACTTGATATAGTTTTGAGGTAGCATAATCAGTACTCATGTGGCATATATACATCTTGCCTCAGACTCAAACAGCCCATTGCTTTCAAGTTCTTCTTCCAGAGCAGTGTCATCCTATTACTCTATGGAACATAAGAAGAGCACTGCTGGTTCAGACTAGTGGTCCATCTAGTCCAGAATCATGTCTCACACAGTGGCCAACTAGTTACTCTGGAGCCCCACTCAGAACCGAGATCACCGACCTCTGGTTGGCTCTGTGACCAACTGTTCCAGTTTATAATAATTTACACTGTCTAGGAATCTCGTTTCTACAGCACAGCTTGAGCACATGTTTACCCAGTCAATGTGAGGACAGCTGAAGTCAGCCAGTATCACACTGTCTGCTTTAGCCACTTCCTTTACATTCTTATCCATCTCAAGATCAGCCTGAAGGGTTGGATCAGGTGGGTGGCAGTACGCCTCCACTCTTAAATAACCCTTAGGACCCAATATCTCCACCCATATTGCTTCTGTTAAGACAGCAGATTCCCCTTGTGTCTTCTAACCTCTTTGATTCGATGCCTTCTTTGGTACACAATGCCTTATGTTTGACACCCCTGTTCTAGACGGAGTACCGTCATTTCCAGAATAAGAAATAGCACCAAACCATTAACACATTCCATAAATGACTAAATGGAAAAGAGAAACTGATCATCAGATTGATATGCCATGCAAAGACAGCCCAGGTGTAGTTACCACACAGCTTCAAGTGTGATTATCAAATGTCAGTACTCATAATTTAAGATTCCGAAGAAGCGTGGGCTGCTTATAGTACAAATATTGTTGTCTTGGAGTTAAAGGATAGTCCAAAAAAATAAAATAAGGTAAGAAGAACTTTATTTCAAGGCTGCATTTTTGCCTTGTGAGCACCCTTTCCCCATACATTAACAACAGAGAAGGAGAGGCAGTTCCTGAATTATGTGGCTTTAGGATACAATTGTCCCTAATCTTCTGAATAGTGGTAAGACACTGAGGAAGGGGGGGAAACAAATGCCATTTACTTCCTGTCTATTCTGTTAATCGAAACTTCTCCTCCTGAAACACAGCCACTGTAACCATTCTGCCAGGAATTATAAATCAGTAGGAAAACAGCATGCATAGCCTCAACCTCTTATGTATAGTTTTTCCACAGGCCAACTCTTGAGCTGAATCAACATGATGGTTGAGAAGAATGGGAGGATTCCAGCAGTCACCTTTCAGCTTGCTGGCCTAGCTTGTCATGTGACAACCAACTCTGGAGAAAACAGACATTGGCACCTGGGGGAAGGTGGAAGAAAGGGAGAAGCTAGGTAGAGTAATTTGTCAGAAAGAAGAACATAGATGAATTTTAAACAATCCTTACGTCAGAGAATAAGACTCTTCAAGACCCTCTCTTTGTGCATGCATAGTAATTGCAACAGTCACACGAGGACTCTGTTTGTATTTTATTACCCTAGCAAGATGTAATGCCTTACAAGCAGTTTTGTTGAACAGCAGATTTGAGAATCTTCCTCAATTTGAAATGGTATGGCTTTCTGGGAGTTATGTCATAGGGTGTGATCACACTGGCAGCTTGGGGCAATATGGCACCACCTCTAATTGTACAGGTTTAAAATGTTGCAGGGCATATCATCCAGACAGCACACCATGCTGTGGGTTACCCATGCGGCTGTCCCCTGGTCAAGCATCCACATTAGTGCAGCACCTCAGCCATGGAGCATGCTGCCTGGTCATTTTGTAAAAAGCACGTGGCTGCATATGTCCTTGTGCATGCACATATGCGCTTGTGTGCATGTGCACTTATGTCCACTTAGGCAAAAACTAAAAAAAAAACCAACAACCACAACCCAGTGGCAGAAACGGATCTGTAGATTCAGACCACCAATCCTTTTTGTCTGTGCTCCCCCACATTCAGATATTCGACCACACACAATGAATGTGTGGGGAACCAAAAACACCACTTGTGATGTGGTGCCTTTTTAACCCGGCTCCAAGTCATTCTGCAACGGGGTAAGTATGCCTGGGGAACACCTGACAGATATGGCTGTGTGACTGCACCGATTTAATCTCTGTCTTGTAGGCAGGGGTCGTTTCGTAGAAAAAGAGCTAGGGGAACTCATTAGCATAACTCATTAGCATATGCCACACACCCCTGACATCACCGGAAGTGTGTCATAAGGCCACACACCCCGCCCCCAACGGGCCCGGCGGTGGACCTGCAAGGCCGGCGGGAGTGCAAGGAACCCCCGCGAAGGCCCTCCCTGGCCCCAGGCAGGCAGGGGTGGGGAGAGGCAGGGAGGAAGCAACTTACCCTCCCTCTTCTCCTGGCTCCTCCTGGCTGAATGAGGGCCGGAAGCGGGGTGGCCGGAAGCAGGGGGCGGGGCTTCGTCATGTGCCCCCTGTACCTCACCCGGGGGAACTGCGATCCCCACGATCCCCCCCGAAATGACCTTTGCTTGTAGGTCCTGCAGAACTGAGTTGGGTCCCGACAGGGCATGGATGCCATTGGGCAGAGAGTTCCACCAGGCCAGGGCCAGGGCCAAAAAGGCCCTGGCTCTGGTTAAGGACAGCCAGATATGTCTTGGGCCAGGGATCACAGGTCACAATATAGATCCAGGTGGGTAGCTGTGTTGGTCTGAAGCAGTAGAACAAAGTTTGAGTCCAGTGGCACCTTTAAGACCAATAAAATTTTATTCAAGGTATAAGCTTTCACTGCAAGCACACTTCTTCAGATACAGTGAAACAGAATTTTCTCTACCATTACATTACATACATATACCCCAGAAGGCCCATTTTATTTTATCTCTTATTTGGAATAATAGATTAGAATAGTAGATTGTAGTAACATAATGAATAGTAGAAATTGGAATGTATTTCTCTGGTCTGGGGACAGGGGAGATAAATCTGCACAGCCAAGTGTCCCACTTCAAAGAAGAAGATGCTGTAAAGTCACCTCCCTACTTGAGAGGAGATGGATGGCAGGGTCTCAATTAATCACTCTCAGCAGAGAAGCTATGCCTGCCCAAGGATAAGTGATCATCATCTTCTGCAGTGAAATCATAGGACAGCCTTCCAATAGACTCATATGACACCTGTTCCATGGCACAAAGGTAACACAGCAATAGATTACCTAGGACAACTGGACTCTGAAATCCAAAACTTGGTAAGTTGTCCAAATATGCCACACAGAAAACAGACTTCAGAATGCTGATTTGTTTACTTTATTAATGCCCTGCCTTTCTCAGCAATGGGGACCCAAAACAACTTGTATCACTCTCTTCTCCCCAATTTTATCCTCAGAACAACCCTGTGTGGTAGGTTAGGCTGAGAGTCCAAGTGGTCTGACTTCAACCCGCAAGCTTCCATGGCAGAGTCAGAATTTGAGTGCTGGGTCTCCCAGAGCCTAGGCGGACACCACACTTAACAGGTAGCCTCTAAAGGCAAAGCTACACTTTCTACCTTCATACATCATGGTTTATGAAATGCCTGTTAAAACTCAATAAAGATTTTGTTCAAAGCCTTAGAAGAAGAGACTGGGTTTATACCCCGCCCTTCACTCGGAGTCTCAGAGCGGCTTACAAACTCCTTTCCCTTCCCCTCCCCACAACAGACACCCTGTGAGGTAGGTGGGGCTGAGAGAGCTCTTTCAAGAACGGCTCTTTCAATATCAGCTCTGACAGAACTATGGCTTGCCCAAAGTCATCCAGCAGGTGCAAATGGAGGAGTGGGGAATCAAACCTGATTCTCCCAGAATAGAGTCTGCGCACTTAACCACTACACCAAACTATGTGTAGTTGCTAGCCTTATGATCGGAAATCCTGCTTTTTAACATTTCTGATCCCTGTGAGTCCTAAGTGGATTCAGTTCTCACAAGCTGGCAATCATGTGTGGGATGGGACCAGGACACAGACACATACCCCTTTGATTTCAGTGCACATAATGTTATCCACAGGGAACATATTTTTGCAGGACTTAGGACAAGAAGCTATCTTTAGTCCTGATACAGAACACATATATATCCAGGAATGTCCTATCAACAGTGTAAGATATGCTGTTATGTTTCTAACCTGTATTTTTTTTTACATTACATGAAATCAGTCCAGACATCAGCCACAAGCATGTATTTGCAGACATTTGCTTGTGGACAATTATCTGTTTTCCCCATTGATGCAAGGCTCTTCAAAAGAAAAAAGTCTTTGGAGACTGTCCAATAATTAAGATGTTGTGTACTAGGAAACATAATAATAGGGCAAATGAAATCCCATAACTTGTCAACTCAGTAGACATATAAACAAACTTCAAACAGCTGTCTGGTGGGGAAAGAAAAATATGCCTTCTACTTACACATTATGAAGATTCTGGATGGTTGACTACACCATCATTTTGGAGGTTTAGATCAAAGGCTTTTCTTCTAGTCCTTTTCCGGGTCCCAAATTTGTAGATTTTCAGAAAACATTTCATTAAAAGCTTCTGCACTCCCAGACCCTGCATACTACAGCTGTTTTTTTAATAGTTCAAACACATTTTCATTTAGCTGCAACTTTTACAGTTGCCCAGGCTGCATTCTGACAGAACAACAAACCCTGGTTTGAATTACAGGAATAAGCCTTGGAAGCCATGGGCTTTGCATGGTCTTCCTCTCCCCCACATGCTCTGCTCACAGACTGAAGCCTTCACATCCCAAGGAAACCACCCAAAAGGGGTGTATTGATAAATATATAAAGGTCTGGAAAGAACCAACAAAATCTTGGGAAACTGGGGGGGGGGAGGTTCCCCTATTTTTCCCCTGAGGACTTATTTTTCATTTTTCCAATGAAAAATTGGAAAATGAGGGGGAGGCAGTGAAAAAAGAACACACACTATAAAACAATTTTTGTTGTTGTTACAATATAAATAATCTTGGAAACACATCAATATGCTATAATGTGTTTAATGACAACAAGAAAGATTTTGTTGTTTTCAGTGTTACAAAGTTTAGCTTGTATCCAAACATGCTGTTAATCCTACCTATTGTGACAACACTTCTAGGTTTTCCTTGGAAGTGTTGTAAGTTTAACATCATTGTGCCAACAGCAATTTTTAGACATATTTTCCTCTTGCCAGGCAACAGAGTGGTGGCATGCAGCAGGGGTAGCCAGTGGGAGGTTTCCTACCATAGCGGGAGACCTGGCAATATTATCTACCTCTCAGGTGGCAGAAATTAAAGATACATGTGCTATGGTAATATAGAGTGCTGCAGTTTGCAACTCTTTCTCAAGTACTGGATACACTTACAGTTTTTTGTAATAGAAAATTAAGATATTAATACTTTTCAGTTTCATAAATATGCTATACACTACAATTTTATATGCCAAGCAACAAATCATGCCTTTTATGTTGTTTAACGTGTAAAGGAAATTTACGTTTGATAGGAAGGTAAGTATTGCACATATTTCAATTTTCCCCAAAATTTCCACATACATCTCATGTTGTTTTTTTAAGTGGATTCATAATTTCTTGAAATTTTATATCTCTATGCATTGACCACCCATGTTCTGTTCTTAGCCTACAAACCAGATTCTAAATCAAGGTGAAGCTGTCAGGAATACAAACAACAGCTTGTCAGAACAGAACAGAACAGAAAACCTTTATTGGCATAACACAGATAAACCAGAACAAAGGAAAAATTTAAGGGGTAGTACTAAAACAACATCAATCAATATTCCCAATATCTCAAAATACAAAAAAATCCTAACATGGTTTACAAGATTTACAAAGTACTACTCTTGACTTCCATATATAGGTCAAAAATTCAGCGACAGATAGTGTTATTGCTGGACTCTTGTCTGCTAGAAAGAAATTTAAATCCCTATCCAGAAAATCTCTCTGCAAAGGGAGAAGCGGGCGAATCAAAACATTGCGCATAGCGAAATATTTAGGACAATGAAAGAGAATATGGGTGATAGAATCAGGTTCCCCAAGATTACAGTTACAAAGTCTATCCTTGTATGGAACACCCCTGTATCTACCGGAGACCACTACTGAGGGGAAAAGGTTGAACCTTGCAAGAATAAAAACCCTCCTAAAAACTGGGATTGTCAGATTAGTGATATACAGTACCATGGAGGTATGCAAGGGGAGGAAGGGTAATGAATAGGGAGAACAAACTCCAAGACTACCGGCATTAATGATCTGCGCCTCTATATCCCAAATCTCCTCCTAACCACCTGCAAGATTGCTACCTCACCACAGATAGAGGGGTTCCAGATCAATACCTAGGGTACCCACCTTTTTCACTATGGCCTGTGACCACTCTGATGTATAGGGGTCAAACAGCTTGTCACTACACCTGATAAAGACATCACAACATACAATGGTTTGTGGTAGGAAGTCTTAACGGACAAGCCTGTACACAAGAGGAGGAAAGAGGTGGCACGAAGCCTAAGGACCTCTGGTGCTTATTCTTATAGTTTTTCATAACTTCAGAACAAAACTTTGCGTCCTTGATAAAATAATATTTGTGACAGTTCATCAAAAATATCCACTCCCTTTCCACAAATGGTAGAAAACACCTGTTCTGATTACTTAGAGGTAGCTTCCAACAGCAGTTACTGGTGATAATCACAATAGGGCTGCCAACCCCCCCGGTAGGGCGGAATTCCCCCCGCCCCGGAGGCCCGTTACCCGACGCCGGGGAATCCGGGCCCGGGGGGAACTCCGCCCCGGCGTGCGTGTCACCGGAAGTGACGTCGCACGCTGGGGGCGGGGCCACGCCATTTGAGGGGAAAACAAAGAGTTTTCCCCTCAAATGGCAGCCACTTTGCGCGCGCACGAGGACATTTGGAAGAGGCTCCCGGACCGGCTGGGCTCTCCCCCACCGCTACATTTTTGTGAGTTGGCAACCCTAAATCACAATAAATTAGATTGCTGGACATGCATCTTTAAAACCACACCCCTTCACATGTTATGTATTTACTGCAGAAAACACCATGTGTAACCATGGTAAACACAATTGCCACATAAAGGTTGAAAAAGCTGTCACTCAATCTGCATGGGACCATAGCTGCCATCTTGCATAAGCAGACCTCTAGGTATTACCATTCTATTTTTGTAATATGACCTACAAAAGCATAATTTAAATCCTTACTTTTACTGACTGTGGTACGTTCTTTTATCCTTCACTTCATATCCTAGATGTTTTAGGATTCATCTCTTTATAGGAACAGAATGTGTTTCTAAATAAATGCATTTCCCCCCTTTTTTCTCCATCCCCTCACAGGAGAATGTCAACTTGTATAATACCAGATGCAAACTATATTCAAATATATCTCAGCCAGTATCCCTAAGGAAATGGAGGGTCCTGCTTCTTTCATTTGGTGAGGACAGCGCGAGGCCTGCTGGCCTGTGTATGCCCTTCAAGAAACAGGGGACCTGTAAAAAGGAAGTTAACAGAATCGACCAAGAATCAAAGAAAGTATAATATAATCCTGTGACTCAAAGGCCAACATTGAGCTATGAATTCAAGGGATTTCTTTCTCACAAAAAATAAATGGACCTTTTAGGTTTTTCTAACTTATGGTGTTCGGATCTCTACACACAGGAAGTCACAGAAGGCAAGCACTCTCCTTTTCACTTCAAAGGCAGGAGCACCTTTGTATACACAAATGCCATTCTCTCAATTAGTGGAAGCATTACTATGAGATGTGCTTGGACACTCAAAAGGGCTAAGCTACATCACTGCCAAGTATTAATTCTGCTGCTAATTTTAGGGAGAGGAAAACGGAAAGCTGCACTGCAACAGCCAGTCTGGTGTAGTGGTTAAGAGCGCGGACCCTAATTTGGGGTAACTGGGTTTGATTCCCCACTCCTCCACTTGCACCTGGCTGGATGACCTTGGGTCAGTGACAAGTTCTCTCAGAGCTGTTCTCTCAAGAGCAGTCCTGAAGAGCTCTCTCAGCCCCACCTACCTCACAGGGTGTCTGTTGTGGGGAGGGGAAGGGGAAGGAGATTGTAAAGCACTCTGAGTGAAGGGCGGGGTATAAATCCAATCTCTTCTTTTTTTCTTCTTCTTCTTAAACTTCCATACTGGCCAGCTCTACTGCCAGCTTTTTGTCTGTTGGCTGCTGAGGCTCATTTGGAATGTGAAATAACAAACATTTCAACAGTCTTGGCCTAACCCATCCTCCCAGGAACTGCATTCACATCATAGCCTTCTGACTGGACCACATTCTGTATTTAGACTGATTCTGAGTAACAATGATTTTGAAAAATTTAATATTTTGAAAAAGCATAGGTACTTTTTGTCATAACAAATCTTATCGGTTTTGTTGAAGTCCACATAACTTAAGTCCATCAAAGTGTAAATATACCCAAGCACTTTCTGTACTGGTTTATATTTCAAATGTACTTATTTAACACAGTGCAATCCTAAACCCTATCTCTCAAGGGGTTAGTATGTTGGTCTATCCCACTGGCACAAAACTAAAGTAGCGTTACCCCAGGCGAGCGGGGGTAGGCCCAAGAAGTCCAGTAAAAGGATGGCTTCCACACCCAGCTAGAGAGAAAAGAATGGGGAGCTTTTGCAGAGGAAGAGAGAGAGAGAGACAAAGAGAGAGAGAAAGAGACAGAGCGAGTCTGGGGAAGGAAGAGGACCAGAGGTCATTTCGGGGGGGAACACGGGGGATCGCAGTTCCCCCGGGTGAGGTGCGGGGGGTGGGGCACACGATGAAGCCCTGCCCCTGCTTCCGGCCGCCCCGCTTCCAGCCCTTATTCAGCCAGGAGGAGGCAGGAGAAGAGGGAGGGTAAGTTGCTTCCTCCCTGCCTCTCCCCACCCCTGCCTGCCTGGGGCCAGGGAGGGCCTTGGTGGGGCTTCCTCGCACTCCCACTGGCCTTGCAGGTCCACTGCCGGGCCCCTGGTGTCAGGGGGTGTGGCATATGATAATGAGTTATGCTAATGTGTTCCCCTAGCTCTTTTTCTACGAAATGACCCCTGAAGAGGACAGGGTGCTGGACCCCCCTTCTTCCAATTCTGAGGCCTGTGGGAGGGATGCCCTTCCCCCATTAAGACAGCAGAGTGTGGGGAACCTGTCTTGGGGACAGGGGAATCTCACAGCAAGCTACTTAATGATCCAACACAGCGGTCCCTCTCATGGCCATGCAGTGACAGAAGCAGATCTATCCATCAGTCCAGGTTGCGAAGACATAGCAGTCTTGTTGGAACAAGCCTTGCTGTGGGAAGGTGAAATATGTTGGAATCGTTCGGCCAATATAATTCTACTACTTGAGGAGACTGAGCAAGGAATGCTACAGTTTAGTTATGGCCTATGTCATACCTGCCCCACAGTTCTATCTGATTCTCTATGACATACCTTTGTTTAAACACATAAACCTACATCTGTTCCACATTATAAGGCAGTTTCTTTATGCTGTGCATGGATAACAAATCACAGAGGTCCTTAACAGCAGCATTCCCCACATATTTGCATTACCACATAGTTGGACAGGAAGAGGAGACCAACCAATATTATGGGTCTTACCTGATGCAACTCGAAAAGGAAACAATTTCAGGTTTCTATGTATATTTATTTTTATGCATAAGATTTATATTCTGCTTTAAAAAGAACTCAGGGTGGCAGCATGCAAGGTAAAAATAAAAATATAATAAAAATAAAAATAATGATTAATTAAACCAAGATATGGAAATCAAAGTAAAATTAGTAAAACAAATATGGTAAATGCCAGCAGGTATAATCCATACTTTAGGCTAGACAAAGCTAATTTAAAACACTAGAACCTTAAAAGTAGCAATAGTACAAAAAATGAAACCAACAAGACTGGTAAAATCCTCAAACACATACTTTGTCAAAAAAACAACAAAGGCCCCAGTCACACGGGCCAGATAATGCGGGGGGGGGAGGCGTGGCTGTTTGCCCCGGAGCAAAATAAAGCACGGTAGCCCGATCACATGGTCCCCGAGTCTTCACGCTGGCGATCACACGGTGATGCTGGAGAGTGGCAAAGAAGCAGCGCAGCAAGCGTTTCGCGTTTGTGCGCATGCGCAGTTCCGCAGAGCAGCACTGATTTCAGTTACGTGTTTGTGTGCATGCACTTATGAAAAACATCCAGTTTGCAACGGGACATAAACAGGCACCAGATACCACGGGATACTAGCGCTCCCGTGATCAGACGCCCGCCCCTGCCCCACGTTTCCCGGATACTAGTGCACTTTCTGAGGTAGTTTTTTACTGCGCATCTTCGGCGGGACGCCACTGGTTGGCCACGGGTGCGCTACGCTTTCCAGATTTTGCAGTGTGATCGCGCCCCGAAAATCCGCCTGACATTCGTGCCTTTAGCACAGCAAATCCTCCGTATGAACGGGCCCAAAATTTAGAAGAGGGCATGACTAGGACTCATCTCACTACCATTATTCCTCCCCAATGATGTAACTGAAACATCTGAAAGAAACTGTGAAGATAACACGTTATCTGGCCCTGACCTGGATAGCCCAGACAACCTCGATCTCATCAGATCTTGGAAGGTAAGCAGGGCCAACCCTGGCAATTATTTGGATGGGAGACTTCCAAAGAATACCAAGGTTGGGAGACAGAGGCAGGCTATCAGCTACTTCTATGAATATCCTCCATGCACCAGTAGGAGTCACCAGAGGTCACCATGACTTCCAGGCATGGGCACACACACAGAATGCAAAAATACAAAAAAAAAAAACCCAACACTTCATCTGGACTTTTGAATCTTATCCAATAGTTTTGCTGAAGCAAACTGTTCTGCGGCTGGAGCCCCAGCCTAAACAGGACTCAGGCCATAAAGAACACAGACTACCCTTCCCAAATCCTTGCACTGGAAACCCCACTGCTCACATATTGCTATGGCTCATGTACTACAATGTCCACATGTTGCCAAAAATTTATTGGGTTACAAAACAAATTGAGTTCTGCGTTTCTTGATACAACATTCCATGCACATAGAACATATATCCCTGCTTTGGCTGCTTTCTGCAGGGACAAGAAATACATTTGGATCTTTTTCAAAACCTATTGGCCATAAGTAGCAGCCTATACACCACATACCCATGAGACAGAAAGGCTCTCCTGAGTACAATGGGAACAGCAGCTCCTCTAATAATCTCTCTTTGCCTTCTTTTGGTATTTACCAACCCCAAAAGGACTGACATTAAATAGCAAAGTACTAAGATCTGCATGATCCACAAGCAGCTCTGCAAAGCAGTCTGCCCTCCCCCCTTCTCCCAGCCTCCCTGCACATTTAGTGTATGGAGAATATTACAGCTGATACTGTCTGCCAGATGCTGAAAATGATTAAGAAGAAACTCCCCCCCCCCAGAAGTAAAAGCTGAATGGGAGAAATCACTTAAAAGACAGCTGAAGCAAAATTGTTCTCTCTTCAGAAATGATGACCCATGGGATGGTCCAAACGTTTAGGTATCCTGAGGGAGGCCACGGTAGGTTATCTCCCAGGAATGACCTGCCTTTGACCCCTGTCCTCCAATCTCTCCCATAGGCATACCGCTTACAACCTGTGAGGAAAACACATACCGCCCAGCCGCCCAGTTAAGATGTGCTTCTTAAGCCCTGCTCTCTGTGCCTCCCACCTTCAGAAGTGACTAGAGACAAGGCATTTTCTGTGGAGCTACCTCACCACTGGAATGCATGCTCCCTTGAAGCTTGCAGGGTGCCTACTTTACTTTTGTTTAGGCACCCAGCTAAAACACACCTTTTTACGCAGTCTTTTATTTATGGGTTTAATGGACTGCTCTATTTTATGGATAATTTTTATGCTGCTAATGTCTAATGAGTTGTGTTTTTATGGCTTGGGCTTTATACTTTTGCTTTTTAATTGTAAGCTGCCTGAAGGAGGTCTCTGAAGAAGCAGTACAGAAATATTCTAAGTAAATAAATAGACTCTGACCTCTGCCAGCTGCCAGGGGTCCAAGGAACAATGGGAACAGCAACAAGGGAAGATGAGCCTGGCCCCAACTGTTACTCGAACTTTGTGCTCTGACACATTAGGAGGCTCAGGGCTATTTTGGGGCAGGAACGCACAGGAACGGAGTTCCGGCTGGCTCCCAAGTTGACCACGCCCAGCAGGAACTAATTAGCATAATAGGCCACACCCAACAGCAGAAACTCATTCGGATTGGCTACATTAGGGGTGTGTGGCCTAACATGCAAAGGAGTTCCTGCTACAAAAAAGGCCCTGGGTTTTGACAATAAACAAGGTAAACAGAACAACAAGCAAAAGGTGGGTGTGGCTGGATGAGCACACTTCTGGTAACATGGGGGTGCGGCCTAATGTGCTAATGAGCTGTGCTGTCAGGGGTGTGGACTAATATGCTAATGAGTTCCTGCTGTTGGGTGTGGCCTATTATGCTAATGAGTTCCTGCTGTGTGTCCCCCCCCCCAGCCTTGTCTTTTCAGTTTGTAAGCTTGAGGGTAGGGCATCGTTCCTGTTGAGCACTTTGGGAGGCAAATCATGTGAAAAGTAAAATATTAATATAGTGAATAAATAAACATGTCTTTAAAAATTAGCCTGGAATGGAATGGCTGCACCCTACAGCAGCCTAGTAACTTTAAGCCAGCTTCCTAAGCAGAGTAGATTCCTGATCTACAGCTGAAGTTTACGACAAAGGGCATGAGAGGAATGAGAGCAGCTGGCCACTCAGCACTGTCCATATTGTTTGCAATGTGGAGCGATCCCTTTCCTTCAAAGTAAACAGGGAAACTGCTGTACCTTAGGGTAGGGATGCGGTGAACTTCTCAGCAAACCTGTCCAGTGAATGAATTTACCCTGTCCAACATTCATAATGAGGCTGTGAGCTGATCAGGGATATGTTCAGATTTCATTGAGCAACTCGGACACCTGCCAAACACTAAATATGTAGCTATCTGTTGGCCAAAAGCCCAATCTGCAAAATAGCTACATGGTGAACTGGCAAAAGAAAGAGAAGACAGAGCTCATCCCCTCCCCCCCCCCCGCTGCCAAGCTGGGTAGGGACAGAAGCAGTGATATCTCTGCACTCAAAAGCCAGAGAAAGGAGTAATATCTCTCCCACCTCTCCAGACTGGGTGGGGAAGGATGCAATACGTTTAATCTTTGCATTGCACAATGGAGAGGAGAAAGAGCTGGTTTCTCTCCTGTTCTCTGCACTCCAAACCTACAGTTTAGGGTGAGGAGCAGAGAAAGGAAATCAGCTGGGCTTCTGATCACCTCCCCCTAAATTTTCTGCATCTCAGCCAGTCTGGGAAGCAGCAGTTTCCAAGATGGGGGAGCAGAAGCCACCAACTTCATCTGAACAGCTCCTAATTTCCTCTTCATCCACTAAAAAACTTTGCTGGGTACAAAATAACATTTTCCCAGCAAGAAAGAGACCAGAAGCTGACTCCCAGCTAATGCCTCATCAGCTAAGAGCTGACTTCTGATACCTGCAGGTAACCTGCTCCTATAAGAACATAAGAGAAGCCAATGTTGGATCAGGCCAAAGGCCCATCCAGTCCAACACTCTGTCACACAGTGGCCAAAAATACCAGGCGCCATCAGGAGGTCCAGCAGTGGGGCCACGACACTAGAAAAATACAGAGCATCACCTGCTCCAGAGTCCCTATCCATACCTTGTGGCTAATAGCCACTGATGGACCTCTGCTCCATATATTTATCTAATTCCCTCTTGAAGCCGTCCATGCTTGTAGCCACCACCCCCTCCTGTGGCAGCGAATTCCATGTATTAATCACTCTTTGGGTGAAGAAGTACTTTCTTTTATCCGTTCTAACTTGACTGCTCAGGAATTTCATTGAGTGCCCACAAGTTCTTATATTGTGAGAAAGGGAGAAAAGTACCTCTTTCCCTTTTTTCCCTACCTGCTCTATCCCATGCATAATCTTATAAACCTTGATCAAGTCCCCCCTCAGCCGTCATTTCTCCAAGCTAAAGAGCGATGAACACACACAAACAGGTTTCAAATAGCTGACCAGCTCATTGACTGATTGGCCGCCTGGTCACCACTGGTGAATGAGAAGTAAGCCAAATGGCAGGTGTTTGAGCATCCTAAGCTTGGGGACCTCTGGATCTACATCACACCCTAAGTCTAAAATGTATGGTCCGTCCCACTGGTGTGTGAAACACAGAAAAAAGAGAACTGTCCGTGTGTGTGTGTGTGCACACGCGTGTGTGTGCACACGCGTGTGTGTGCACACGCGTGTGTGTGCGTGCTTTCAGGCAAGAGCAAACCAGCTTGACCCAAACGGCTCTTTGTTCCTGCCTTCTTTTTTAGTTGCTCTTCAGCTTTTGCTACAGTTCTGCACACAGAAGGCTTCCTGTAGAGGCACATCCTAATAACTGTAATTTAGAACCAAACTTATTCTTTGTCTTTACAAGAATTACATCTTGGTGTGACTGTACTTTCTCATAGCCTAGGGGGTGGGGAGAGCAGGATGTTTAAATGACCCTTGGAATGAAAACTCCCTGCCCACGTGCAGTTAGTTACATCAATGTTTTAGTCCAGCCGCTACTCAGAAAGCTGAAATGTCAGCATGTCCAAAGTTTCATACCGGAGAACTGAAACTTACATTTGCACTCAAAGTTGCAAACTGACTGGAGGCCAGCACCATGTTCTCCCCCCAGTAGCATATTTTAAACAGAAAGATATTCCAAAGAAAGAATCACAAGTTCATTTGTTCTTCTCAAAACCTCTCCAGATGTTAGCTATCACTCTATGAAACTACACAACAAGCAGTATATACCATTTTGCGTATATACAAAAGCCTATCATCTGGGCAGTAGCAATGTGGTAGAAACATATTCACCACATTTTGGACAGGCATACAATCTTTTTTCCAGGAATGCTTTGTCACTTTGGAACACAAGCTACTGAACACAGGGCTGACTGAAAGGTACAAGTGACATCACACACACCCCAAGCAGTTTTTCATATGTAAAACAAGTTATCAAACAATTCATTAAACATCCACCCACACAGTGATGCTTTAAACAATACAAACCTACCTGAAAAATGGAGAAGGCCAAACCTGAACACTAAATCACCATTTGATTAAAGCCTTTTATGGACATTATGTCCATACCTACTGGGAACTAGGCAATTGCTCATATTGGGAGCATGCACCACCTGTGATGCTTGCAGTCACCATGTTGTCTGAACAGGGGGCCATGTGCGTGCCCTGCATAAATGTATAACTTTGGTACATGCAAGCCAGAACCCTGCAAAATTCACTGGTTGGTTTATGTGTATGAGCACACAAAATATGCATGTTGCCCCTATTAAGACAACATGGTGACAGTGCATACTAGGGGGATCAACATATACATACTAGGAGGATCTACATGTGGTTGCCAGCCTTCAGGTACATGTGAGCATAATGCTGAAAAGGGATTAAGAGGGAGGGGGAAAGGCTCATTGTATGGGGGGGAATGATTATTGGGGTTTTTTGGGGGGAAGGTAAGCAAATACAAATATCTCGTGGCAGCTTTTCTTTCTGTGTTAATTCAAAATCATCAACTCTTACACCCTAAACATGGACTTTGCAACCAAACAGCTAGAGCTGACCAGTAACTGTAGAGGCAGGGAGTCCATGGGAGGGGCTATGAAATCATGGATTGTTTTTGTCACTCATAATCTACAGCATTGAGTCTGATTCCTGTTGTATTTGGCAATCAGCATGTAACAATAACACTGTGTAACTAAGAAATGTTTCCTGTGAGAGCTCTGGGATTCTTTATGTTATTGATGACCATGATTATGGGTGGGGGGGGGGAGAAAGGGAGAAGGTGTGGATAAGAGGAAAGAGTTAATCATTCATGTCATCGCTCTTTTAATTCAAAGCATATTCAGGCTTAGTGTTGCTGCACTGTGATGGTGGGTCGTGACAATCTAACACCACCTGAATAAATAAAAGGGCAGGGTAGCTCATACCACAGTTTTCTGGGGAAATATTAAAAAGATAACAGGAAAGTTTCCAATCACAGGGGACAAAGGAGTCACACCTTTCTACGGCAGCATTTATGAAAACTGTAATTCCAAGAACTACTAAATTCTCTGAAAGCATCAAGATGGGGAGCCATGTTAGTCTGTAGCAGTAGAAAAGAGTGGTGTATGAGCTTTCGTGAGTCACTGAAGAAGTATCTGAAGAAGTGAGCAGTGACTCGCAAAAGCTCATACCCCACCACAGATTTTGTTAGTCTTTAAGGCGCTACTGAACTCTTACTCATTTCTCTGAAAGCATTGGGATGTAGAGCTCCTTATTATCATCTGCATGGCAGCACTGACTTCTAGCTGCTAGAGACCCACATGCAAGTGGTCACAGCCCAGCCATAGCATGCATAACATTGTGGGCACAATGATTCTTTGTGTGGTGCTGTATGCACCTTTTTTAGACCATTGTGCAAAAAAGAAAATGCACACTGTTTAATGTAATGTGGGCTCCCTTCTAACCTCCGGAACCACATAGCTGTAATCCTGTCTCCCACTGATGTCCACAACTACTTGGTCCGCTAACCCCCTTTCTCCCCAGCCATTGCAAACCCTCTTCTATTTCTTCTTCCCACTATAACTTAATGTGGTAGAACCGGCTGAGAAAGAATATTATTTTCTCCAGAGTTGCTTTTGGATACAAGTAGGGGGTTCATTCACTAAAATTAATGGTAGGCCTGTTTGGCAAGGTCATTCTGAATTAGCAGACGGACTGCCAAAGATACTGTTTGAAAGCAGTGTTCCAACTGATTAGTGCTTCTTCTCAAAGGCAGAAACAAACAACTGGCTACGGAAGACTAAAATAGTGCAACTGTTAATAGTTTCCATTAGAGTATTTTGTCACTAGGGTATGTTGAGCAACTGAAGAATTAACACTTAATGTGGAATCTCACTGTGGCAGCTGCACTGTGTGAAAATAGGGGAAGTGCCAAAGATGGCTAAATAGTGGGGATCTAAAAAAAGAGGCCTGCACTTTAGTGTGCAACGGAAGACATTACGGAGGGAGACTTTACACCATTTTATTATCCATGATCACTCGTCTGGCATGTTTTAACATGTATGCAAACAGCCTCCTCATAAAGGGATGACAGGAACCTGATGGATCAGAGTTCTTCAGGAGTGAAAAAAGTCTTATGGCTAACAGACTTATCATGGTATAAGCTTCTGTAAACCTGGCAAGATGTATGAAGCATACACTCAGCTGGAAGATGAAAGAGAGAGAGAGAGAGAGAGACCCTGGATCTATGTTTTATTACATGTGTGTTGCATACTTGTGTGCATGGACATCATGTTCCTTTTCGTTATACCACCACTCCAAGTCAAAATCCAGCCTCCCAGATTACCAGTGACTTGGGGAACCTTGGTAAAGGCTGCCTCTCAGCAAGTACAAAGGGCAGAGTTTCCGAATTAGTTCAGCCCCTCTCCCATGAGCACATATGCAATTGTGTTCAAGGTCATGTGAGGAGGAGCTGAATCACCGTCTGCTTTCTTAAACAGGAAATGATTTTATTGCTGCAGGTTAAGCTAGAGCACAGAGAAAATAGCTATCATGATTACCGGTTACAGATCTAATAAAGCAACCGAAACACAACACTAAACTAACCTTAACAATTACAGAACATAGATCCAGGGGGTCAGCCATGTTGGTCTGAAGCAGTAGAACAAATTTAGAGTCTAGTGGCACTGGACTCTAAATTACAGAACAGTTACCTCCAAAATCCCTGCCTGGATATCTGCGGAACAAATGCACCTCAAGACCCCCACCTGCCTCCTGCAGAGGAATCCAGCTCGCAACATTTGGACCAAGATTAATGGATGTTTCAACCTTTTTAAGCCTTCCTGCCTTTTGTTGGCCAGCAACCTCTCCCAATCCAGATTTAAGGAACCTGCCCATATGGGAAGGTGAACCCCAATCTCCCCAATCAGCCTAGAGTGCACGTTCCACATATCTCCATATTCAGATCATGTTTTACAACAGCTTTCCATCTCGCCCTCCCCAGCGGGTAGACAAATAGTTCTCTCTCTACAGAGATACACCTCCTACTCCATCACCTCTTTGTGACGCTTATGGTTCTCTCCCCTAGAAAAATAAAGGGCTGTCAAGATTCCAGGAACTTCTCAACGTGCCCCAAAGCACCTTGCATCTCCAAATCATAATAAGGAAATCTATAAGTTAAAAATGATGTGAATTTTAAATCAACATTCTTTTTTAAAATTAGAATAATAAGCTAGGAATTAATTACATCTGTGTTATCTGGCAAGGGCTTCCTGTAGGCTTTAACTAAGCTTTGAGTCCATACCACAGAAGAAGCAACTGCAACTTTTAAAGAAAAATATAAACGTTATTAAAGCTGCAGTCCTACATACATTTACCTGGGAGTAAGTTCTACTGAATGCATTGGGATGTACTCCTGTGTAGGTCTGTTTAAGATGGCTTACTAAGTCCTCTATTTATATACAATAAATGCTGATGCACTTATGGTTGCTTTCATATTCAAATATCTGATGCACTTTCAGATGACAGCATCTTTTTAAGGAGTGTGTGATAAACTTGTTATTTTGTAGCACGTAAATTCAGGGGTGGGGATTTGTTTTTAATTTAGATCACATCCCGCAAGGAAGAAAACATGATGATCAAGCAACAACCCTGTGAAAAAGCTGAGTGACAAACTCAGAATCAGTGTTATATAATGTTGATATACACAAATACGTGTAAGAATGGTGACATAATAGTATCAAGAGTATTCAGTTCAAATCTAAAAGCCATAGCCAGTTCCAGAAAGGAAGCTTTTCTGCATCTACACAGTCTCTAGCAAATCCAACAATCCTTGAAACATAATCACCCATTACTTCTAGACAGCCAGGTAAAGGCTGGAAGTTTGTGGGGTGCAGTTCTCATTAAATCACAGTTTGTCATCCTCATTTGGAGAAAAGAACACAAACCATAGTTTGCTGTTCAAATGTAACAACAAACTACAACTTGGCACAAAACTGGGAGTCTTACATTAACTGGCCAAGCTTGAGGGGAAGACACAAGCCTGAGGACCCTCTCATCTCATTTCCATAACGGTCAACCCATGGCTTGGACATAACATTTGAGCCCTGTCAATGTTCCAAGCAACAAACAGAAAGAAAGTGTCAGACAAAGAAGAGCAGCTTGGACGCCAAACCTGACAGCCCCACCAGATGAAGGGCTTGGGCTTCTGATGAAAAGCCTGCCTCAATTTCCTGGGAGGCTGGCTAAATTAGGCAGCAGATGGGACCGAGGCACTAAAACAAGGTCAGGAAGATCCAGCCAAGGCGATCAGTCTGTACAATTATAAATTACAGATGACAGACATTTGCCTGTTCATGGATAACAGGAACAAGAAAGAATGAACTATACACGACCAACAAGCAAGCTGCATATAATTAATGAGCTTCAAGACAAAGATTTAGATCAGGGTTGCAGAACAAACCACTTACTAGGCCATGCTCTGCAACTCACCAGCTGTTTCATAACGCCTCCCCCCACCAAACACAGTATTTCTAGTGACTCACTGAGCCTGTATCAAACAGAGGTGGGAAAAGGTTAGATACAAACAAACAAAGAACTCGTGTACATCTGTGTTCAATCTGAAAGGGGAAAAAAATATCTTCACAAGCATTAGGGCGACGCAGCAGAGGAGAAGTTATTTTAAGACAGGAATAAGGAGACAGAATGTCATCCATATGAAAGACTAAACAGGTAAGACTGCCGTCACAGAGCTTCAGGGTACCCACCCCTGGTGAGGCTGAAACGATCCTGACATTATCATTTAAACTTACATTCTAACACTTTAGAATTCCCTTACTTCATGGAGTTAGGGGTTTTGTTTTTTGGCCATCAAGTCACAACTGACTCATGGCAAACCCACATTCAGAAGTGGTTTCCCATTGTCTGCCTCCACATAGTGACCCCAATATTCCCTGGTGGTCTCCCATCCAAATACTAACCAAATACTAACCCTGCTTAGATTCTGAGATCTGATATGATCACGATATCCTGGACTATCCAGGTCAGGGCAATTAGAAAGTATCATCGTTTATATTCCTTGGGTTTATGCTCACTCTTATTTTCAACCTTTCATGCCATATGTCTTTACTTCCTTGGCTTCTGAAACTTTCTAAGAAGCTAAACTGATTTTCAAAGAGGGGAGCAGAAGTATTACTGATGAATATTAGGGTTGTTCCATACTCGTCCCGCTGTATCGTCTAGTCCATTTCACCCAGTCCCTTTAGAATGGTTCCATTCCCAATGACAGTTATGAGGCAAGTGAACACCCATGGCCATCTCTTCTGTAGACACACTCAATAGCAGCACAGAGAACTATGCATGAAAATCTCATGTAGAAGAATTGGGGGAAATATATGCACATCTTGCAAATAGAAAGGATGATTTATAAGCAAGAATTCCAAGAGACAGGAGTGGGGTGTTCTGGCTCAATGATAGAACACATATTTTGTGTGCTGAAGGTCCCATGTTCAGTCCTTCACATTTCCAATTAAAGGTGCTCAGAAAACAGATGCTGGAAAAGAATTTCTCTGTGGAGACACTGACATTATGATCCTAAGCAAATGCTTTTCTAAAGCAGGGTGTAACTGCCAATGGTCTACATTGGTATAAAACAACTTCATACATTCAACCGTTTTTGTATACACCATTTCCCTGATAGCAATTAGTGCCCTTATTAGCCCTGTTTGAGGGAAAAGGGCAAAGTATGCACTCCTCCATTGACCAATGATACCTTCCCCTCTGGTGTCCATACAATGGTTTTCATAGCAGCCAGCATATACAAAGACAAAGGAGTGTTTTACTACAACTAATCTTCCCCTTGAAGGATAACAGTTAAGTCCAAAAGTTCAAAAGATTAGAATAGTGAATTCATCATACCTCATTAAGCAGCATAAACATCATACATTCTACCACTCCCCCCTTCTATTAAACCATGACAAAACATGAAACCTAATCCATGTCACTGTGTAATCAACAATCCATGAACTTGTCAGCTTGGTCTGTGATTTATATTGGGCTTTGGTAACCTTTATAACAACAAATGGTTACCCTACCAGACTAAGCCATAGCCACCCTCATGACAAATAAATCATGTCAATCTTATTTGTCTGATGGGTTCCCCATTGTCTATGGTGTGAGAATTTCCTGCAGATGGGATTTCCTTTTACTTTTGAAGAGAGTGACTTTATCAGCTCCTGAACCCTCTTACAAAAATGAAGGGAATGCTCTGTTCTTATTGTTTCCATTGGCCACAGAGATGAGTATGGTTAATTGACATACACGTTCCAGCAACCAATAGAATCAATGGAAAAACTGAACTAGAGCACAGAGAGGCTGAGAGACAGCCCCCGAATGAGTCTGCAGCAGACAGTGGATATGAAGCCCAGCTTCCCGGATTCTTCTAGTATTCATGGCTTTTGGTCATTAATATCAGCCAAACATCTTAATCTGTTTGTATCGTTATGTATAGCAACCGTGTTGATCTTGATAAAATTAAAGCTGAAGACCCTCCTTATTTAGATTTTATTACAGAATCTGGCCATACTTTAACTAAAAAAGGAGGTCCACCTTCATATGCAACCCTACTGAATTTACTTCTTCTTTTTCCACCAGTAATGGACCAAACCACTTTCATGGAAACTGCCGAACAACGTTATACTTTGTTATGAATAACCAGTGGTTTCTGTTGATTCCACACACGCACATCCACCTTCCATTCCTTCCTAGGACTGCCAGCTACAAGAGGCCTTCTGGTATATAGCTGTGTTGCAAAAGGATCCTTGCTGCCATTTGCTCCCCTCTTGTTAAGTTTTTTCTTTCTCTCTGGGTCAGCCTATGCTTGTTACCCGCACCAGAGGAAATGGTTGCACACTGCAAAAGTAAATGCAGATGACAGGCTGGCCTGTGGCATTGATTTCCAGCTATTCTAAATGCCAAGGGCAACCACATCAAAAAGGAATTCTTTCGAGTATTTCTTCAAGCAGAACAGCCAGCCAAATGAACTGTGTGCAGTTTGGCTGCCTCAACCAATTGTTAAACATATTTGACTGTATGGATCATGACTCATACGTACTGATAAATCAATGGATTCCAATAAAGAAAATCCACCCAAAGGGACTTGATTATATCTCTTTCAATCCTCCAATGAGAAATAATCTCATTTGAAAATCATCTTTCAAAGGCCTGGCACCTGAACATACATTCAAATCAAAGAAGCCATTTGCAGTTCCGTGCATTTAGTGACTGTGTTCCAGGAAAAAGTACCTTTCTGTTAAAATACTTACTTCATCATTCCATCACCAAGCCACATGCTGTCATTTCACTTCAGACAACACAATCCATAAGGGAAACAGTACATTTTAAAACACAGGGATAGGCTTGTGTACTTTATTTGTTATTGCTGAGGTTGCCAATACAGTGGCATCAGGGCTTCCATGTGACAGGTTCCCCTGTAGTTTCCCTGCCCCCGTCCCCAGCAGCAGCCATCCCCTTCCATCCCTGCACCACTAGGGCTCTTTCAGGGTTCTTTTTAAAATGAGCAATCAAATCTTGTTAGATCATTATAATGATGCAAGTATCTGCATTTCAGGTACTCTAAATTCCCACCTTCCATGTTCTAAAAAAGTAAATCTCTAGCCACTTGCATGGCAGAGATATGCATATATCTCCATAACAGAAAGGGATACAGAGTTCACTATCTTGAACTTTGAAGGGCCCATACATTTGGTTGTCTTCACTTTCTTGTTCCTTTCTTTCTCTCCCATTTCTTAGCAGCCAAGGTCATTAAACCACTGGTCTGTATCCAACAGGCCCAAGAACTGAAGAGTACTTATGTTTTCTTAGGAAGGGGTAGCAATTTCTGTCAATACCCCCTGTTGCAGTCCATTGGAGACCCTCTTAGTGGATTCTCAGGAACAGTATAAGGAGTAAAGTTGAGAGCATGGCCCCTTTTCATAAAAGTGCCCTCAAGTCTTTGGAATGGGTGGTTGGAAACAAACCACTAGAACACATCAACATAGTTCAAAGCCTCTGGGAATAAATAGGTTTGAGACAATACTTTTTTTTTTAAAGCATGAACTTTGTTTATTTTTGAAATATTGATTCCTGTAGGCTTCCAAGAGAGTTGAAACTAGACTACAACACAGCCACAGCAAGCCTATGCAAGACTCACATATGCTTAGCCACTTTTTGCCAACTTTCTGCCTCAGATGAACTTCATTCTATTCCCCCCCAACTCAATGTACCATGAAAAGTATCTCATTTATCTGTTTCTGATATGACATGGGATGTTCCTTTGGGGAAAGGAGAGGAAGTTCCACCTGCAATCTTACCACATAAAGTGTCCATGTTTCCAGCTCTATCAAGTCACTGAATAGGCAACAGTTCAAATCCCCTTATTAAAATGAAGCACAGTTGACAGATAGCATTCTAGTCAATGAACTGCCTACATCAACCATCTCATTCCTTCGCAACTCTCTTTCCAGAGTCTCCTGGGGTAAGCTCTTGAGCTTGTTTATTGCTTGCGCCTACTTCTTATCTCCAAATTTTGAAGACATCTGTTTTAAGACCCTGGAATTATGAGTGTTTCAAGAAATGAATGAGTGATGCCTTTTTAGGGTTTGAGGGATTGGAAACAAGGGGCAAAGCAGATTACACTAAAAGAGGCTTCCCAGCACAGTCCCAAGGGTCGCCTCTTGACTAAAAGGAATGCCAGTCAAGCTCTTAACAGCCCCAAGTGATGCAGCTTAAAAGTGAGCTATAAATAGGTGGTCAGGGACACCTGTCAAACCAGGCCAAGAAAAGAAGTTCCATCCAACATTCCAGCTGGTGCTAAACCGTAAAGCTTCTCTAGTGCATTTTTAATCATACATCTAAGATACACTCTGAAACTATTTTAAATGAATAATGTTTCAAGCTGTTATAAAAGCTAATGGATTGGCAAGTCTAGAAAGTAACCTGGAAGTGACATTGCATCCTCCCTAAATCTGCCTCCCCATGCACCATCCTCAAAATCTCCCAGCGTGTGCCAAGACAATTCTGGGACTCCATCCCACCACCTATTTGCACCAACAGAAAAGCTGATTGGCTCCAACCCAATATTTCTTTTCTGTGCCCATTCAGAGATATGAGGAACAAAAGGATGAAGATAAAATTTTTACTAATGCTTGAAGCATTAGACATGAAAACATGAAGCTGCTTTCTACTGAGTCATCTGGACTAATGCTATACAACCATATAGCACTGTTGAGAACAGGAAAAACTCACCATGGCAGTAGGGAAGGCTATGTTATTTTCCTAAATGCCAGACTTCATGCCGTGGAATAATGGCACAAGCTTGAGTAAGCAACATCGAGATTACTGTGGGCCATGACAAATTTATTTATTTATTTATTCAACTTTATATCCCACTCGAACTCCTATTTAGGGGTCTCTGAGCGGCTTACAAGTCGGTGCTAGCCACCATTTCAATTTTCCTAACTAGGGCCACATGTTCTATACGGGTTGGGACGACCTACCAGACACCCCTATGGTGGTGGTTAATGATGTTTCTTCGGGTTCTGGTCGGCGACTTTCTTTGGCGGGATGTGTTCTTCCTGGCGCTCGGTGGTAGTTTCTTCCTTTCTGGAGGCGCGTGGCTCTGCCTTCTTCCGGCCTCAGCAATGTCCCTTCCTGCTCCGCTGGGCCAGCGCTCGGCGTTGTCGCATGTCCTTTTTTTCTTTTCGGCAGCCACCTGGTGTTGTCTCTCTTCAGCCGCCAGGGATCGCTCCTTCTGGTTGCGCCTGCTTGCTCGCCATTGCTGCTGCTGCCGCCTCGCCACGTCGCGCCGCCTGCACCAGAGCTGATGCCTCATCGCCACCGCCGCCACCGCCGCCTTTAACCGCCACACCAGGCAGGGTGCCCCCCACCCTACTAAGGGTGGGTACCCATTTATCTACTTGCAATTAATTTGCTTTCGAACCGCTGGGTGGGCGGGAGCTGGGACTCGGGTCGAGAGCTCACCTCGACCGCGGTGGTATTCGAACAGCCATAGTGGCTGCTTGAGAGATGTTGTCACTGTGCAGGCATTTAACTGCCTGCGCCACTGCTCCCACCCATGGAAAATGTCATTTTCATAATTTGCAGCATCCATAGACCCAGGCAGGACCCAGTACAGCAGCATCTAGGACCAGTGGGAACATGAGAAATGTACTTCCTGGCAATCCTGGATGCTGGGTACAATAGAAACGACAGTTTCCATGATTCTTGGTGGACTGGACATGGCTGAGTAGGGCCTGAGTCTGGGAGGCTTTCACACTCCCTTTAACAAGGGGAAGTTGTGAGGAAGCAATAGACTGAAAGATTTACCTGAAAGAGGTCTGAACCCACTTCTACGGTGATGTGACAAAAGGAAATTCAGCCTCTGAAATTCCTCTCAAACTCTACCCCACTTCTAACTGAGATCTGATGTGGGAAATTTTTGCCAACATGCTATACGACCAGTTCCAGATATACACTGGAGCCATTGTCGTTCAGAATACTTATGTGTGCACGTACATATATACCCTCTCCAGCACTTCTGAATGTTTTTACTACTGAGCTAGGGGCAGATGAACAATTTAGCTTATAGGGAAAGATTCTGGTGGACATAAGAAGAGCCCTTCTGGATCAGACCAGTGGTTCATTTAATGCAGCACCTTCTCTCATGCAGTGGCCAACCAGTTATTCTGGAAGGCCAACAGCGGAGCATAGAGGCCCTGATGTTGCTTCCTGGTACCGGTATTCAGAGGTTTAGTGCATCTGAATATGGAGGTTTTCTTTAGTCACTATGGCTAGTAGCCATTAATAGACCTATCCTCCATGAACCACTGCTTTGCAGAGCTGCTGTCAGCCAAGAACAAGCAAGCCACAGTAGCTCTGCCAGTATTGAAAGGGCCACTTGGCTCTGACCTGGCCAGCAGTATCTACAATGGGTATTCCCACACTTGCTGCCTCCTATTGTACAATTGACCCTTGTCAGCCAGGTACCCCTGCCTGGGTCCCAGTTGAGTGGCCCCTGCAAACTGGTAATGTACGGCCACAGAGAATTCTCATCCTAGCTTCTTCCTCAGCCATTTTAACTTCCCAGTCCGCTCCTGTACAGACTAAGAAGCAGAGAGCTAGTTGCAGGTAGGAATGTAGGACTATCTTGTTAGCTATGCCCAAAGGCCTTCCTCACAAGCTCCTACTGCTGAGACTCTCATTTCACCCAACATGCAGATCAGGCATCCTGTCATATTACAATAAAGGAAAGAAAAACAACAAGCCATTTGCAGTTAAGTATATGGCGCATAACTGTGTAATGCTGAACAGAGATACACCCTTATAAACCCACTGAGGCCAATGAGCTTAGAAGGGTGTAACTCTGCTTATGATTCCATTGTAAATCTTTGTTTAACTCCCACTATTTCTATCATCTCAATAAACTGAGGATGACCTCTCTTGCATACAAACACGACGTCACTCCCAGTCTCTGCTCTTTCCAGAGGTGGGCCCAGGAAGTTCACCCTTTTGCCTTGCCTTGGCTATCCTTCCATTCTCCCTTCTCACAATAATGTGCTTGTAGCAGCTCTACTTTTGTTCCCCGGCTGATCCCTCCATCTGCTCAGCAGCCACATCAATTCACCAGCCATGTTCCTGTCTCCTGCTACTCTACATCCCAGCACCCAGCCAATCATTGTCTCTAATAAACCAGTCAATCCCCTCAACAAAACCAGCCAAAGCTGAGTAAATCCTTCTGCCATCAGACAAACAGTGAAAGGAGCTGAACTTGGGATTTTGTTTCACCCTCTTGCTCTCCTTTTTTATTCAATGGCACAGCTTTGCTGACCTTTCATTTTTTAAAAAAGAAAAAAAACAGATCAGACATTTCCCTCCCTCCCACTTCCTCCTCCACATAGCCTTCATGGTGGTTTTCATTCACAAGAATACACAAGAGTACTGATGAAGATATAGATACATGATAGAAGATTTGGCAGAAAAGAGAGCCCATCCCCCTTCCCCAAATGCTCATGCAGAAATTAGCTTTCCAAGACACTGACTCTTCTGTCTACCTGCTTTCAGGGATATTACCATAGCGACAGTAATCTTGACTATAGATGCCAGTGCATCTTCGAGAGAAGTGTGACACACTCTGGCAGCCAAAAGACTTAGATTCATAGTGTAACATATCACTGTGGAATGGTCTATACAGATTTAAACATCTTTGTAATACAGCGCTAAATAAACCCTCGAGTTGGTTTGCGGCTCCTATGCAGTTTCATTCAACATACCCATTTTAAAGTGTCAAAAACTAGCCTCATGCTGATTTTTTTCCCTGAGGATGCAGACAATGTGCTTCAAAGAGATTGTGCCACAACATTCTCTCTTGACCCTTATCCTTATCATCTTATAAAAGAAAATTGCGAGTCATGGTCTGACTTGTTGAAGATTTCCTAGCTTCTCAGAAGGAAGTGGTTCCTAGACTGTTTTTGAAATTACTTAGGTAACTATAGGCCAGTGTCAAATTTGCCTTCTTGGGATAAGATTCTCAGGATGCCAAATCAACTGCAGACATTCTTGGATGAATCGGGATGCATCTTTATCTGGTCAGGGCTACATTGGAGATGGAAATTGCTTTAGTAAGGACCCATATTGGAAAAGTAAGAAGCTCATACTTGGAAAGTGACAGGGGGAATACATCCCTTGGATTGTTTGAGACCTCCTAGCATCTTTCAGTGCCATCCTCCATTGTATCCTCAGGGACTTCCTTTTGGAATTGTTTGAAGGAACAGATTATACTGGTTCCTATCTTTTCTTGCAGGCATTTCCAGAAAACAGAGCTAGGAGACTATTGTTCCTACCCATGATAATTATCTCTGGGGTTCTTCTATGTGCAATTTTGTCTCCTGTGCCCAGGGGTCGTTTCGTAGAAAAAGAGCTAGGGGAACTCATTAGCATAACTCATTAGTATATGCCACACCCCCTGACATCACCGGAAGTGTGTCATAAGGCCACACCCCCTGACATCACTGGAAGTGTGTCATAAGGCCACACACCCCGCCCTCAACGGTCCCGGCCGCCGCTGCCGGCCTTGCAGCTCCACTGCCGAGCCCCATGAGGGGCCCGGCGGTGGACCTGCAAGGCCGGCGGGAGTGCAAGGAAGCCTCGCAAAGGCCCTCCCTGGCCCCATCTATGAAATTATGTGGGGGGGGGAGCAAAAGTGGACAGAGATAACTTTTTTCTCATTCTCCCGTAATACTACTGCTTGAGATCACCCAGTGAAGTTCATGGGCAATAAATTCATAACAGACAAAAGGAAATGCTTCTTTACTGAACAAGTAATTAAATTGTGGAAATCACTGCCAGTGAATGTAGTGATGGCCATGAGAGGAGAGGTTAAGACAGATTCATGGAGGAGTAGTCCATTAATAGCTAACATGGTAACTAAAGGAAACCTTCATATATAGAGGCAGCAAACCTCTGAGTACCAGTGCTAGGAGGCAACATCAGGTAAAGGACTTGCAGGGTAACTGGTTGACCATTTTATGAAACAGGTTGCTGGACTAGAATGGACCAATGGTCTGCTCCAGAAGGGCTCTTCTTATGTTTTTATGACAGTGGGGCATCAAAGGACCAGTTACATCAGGAGATACCTCTTCTGAATGGGATCAAAATAACCGTTTGCAGATTGTGGGTTCTTTTGAGGCTGGCCTTATTTCTGGGTTGCCACGTAGCATCAATACCTGTGTACCTTTTCCAACTTCAACTGACATGGTTGCTATGTTCAATAGCTAGTCAATGTTATTCATGCCTTGGAGTTTGCCAGGAGGTTAGACTACTATATCACGTTCTACATAAAACTGTTCTGAAGTTAAAACTGCATGCTTGCCTGTTGGCAAGCTTGAATTCATTTACATTGCTTGCCAGTTTTCCCCAGGTCCAAGTGAATGAGCTGGCTTCACCTAGAATGCTAAATTGCCTGGGTCCTAGTTATCTGAAGGAGTTACTCCCTCTATACCAGAGGTGTCAAACTCATTTGATACGAGGGCCAGAGCTAACAAAAATGTCACTTTGTTGGGCTGGGCCATGCGTGCCATAAAATGTAATGCCAGGTACCAGAGATATAAATGATAAAGGACAGCAGCTGATAAGCTCCGAGTTGGTATATCCTCACTGCAAGGCCCCATGGGCTGGGAGGGGGGTTCAAAGGAAAACCCATATGGGCAGACTGGAGAGCCAGCACTGCAGCACTGGGCAGATGCTCCCACACTGCTTGACTGCTGCAGATGAGGTTGTTCTACCATGCTGAAGCCACAGAGCTGCTCCACCCACTCCCCCAAGCAGTCTCCTGTTCTCTCCCTTGCACTAGTTGCTCATGGACCGCATAAGAGCCCTGGGGGGGGCCAGTTCCGGCCCCCAGGCCTTACATTTGACACCCCGGCCTTACATTTGACACCCCAGCTCTATACAAACTACACTGGTATTTTAGGATCAGACCTTCTCTGTTGATGCTCCCATATTTTGGAATGTCCCGAGTGTGCCTGGATACCTGGTTATGTTTTCCAAGCTGTTTTTTGACAGATGAGACACTACAACTCCTGATACAAAACATGGGCATTTCAGATTGTTGTATTTTGAACTTTTTGTAAACCACTTCAGAATTGCTGGGAAAGGGTATATATAAGCTTTTAAAAGCACAACATTTGGTAATCTTTGGTCTTCCTTCTCTCCAAGTATTTTTTCAGGTCCTCCTTTTTCAAACATCTGCCTTTTCTTCTGGGTGGTTACTGCTAAAACTCTCTGCTCATTTCTTAGCTAGATTACAGTAGCTTTTTCCTTGGTGCTTCTTTTTCAGCCAATTCATAACACACCTATGCAAAATCATCACTCTCTTCTCTGACAATCCAAGTCTTGAAAGTCTCTCCATGTCCTTCTATGTTCCTCATTAACTTCAAATTCCTGGTTCTGACACATAAAGCTATCCTTTTCATCTCAGCCATATATTGTTCATCACTACTCATTGTTCTTTGACTCTTTGTAACCACAGACACTCATATTCTGGAAATTTATTTTCTGTCCTTTCACTTACTCCCACTTTTGGGAACAGTCTCTGGTGTCCGCACCACCTTGAAGTCATACCTTTAAGACCAGCAAGAGTTATTCCAGAATAACTTCATTTCATTACTCTGAGCTCACTTACCATCATGCTATTTTCCCTTCCTTTCTCAAGTACCATCCTTTTAAAATAGGCATATTTAGCAAAGCCTACAACATCACTCTTATAGTGGCATTGGAGTAGAAACAGATGATTCACTGATTTGTCTTTTTAAGCTCAGTTACAACAGTGCAGAACAGTGATACAAATCTGGGCTACATAGGGAAGGCAGAAGGGGATTAATCCTTTCAGTCTTGCATGGTTTCCCAGATCAGAACTAGGTACCACACATACTGACTGCACTTTTTAAAGGCTTAGAATTGCTGTAGAAACAGCTGAAGGCCTGTGAAGGGTTAATTCTTTACAGAAACAGCGAACCGTGAGTGACAGGCTATTCCAAGAGATCTGATTGGTTAGCATCAGCTGAGCAGAGAGACACTTTAGAGCTTGATGCTGAGGAGAATTCATTCAGAATTCTGGGCTGACTGAGAGCAGTTTAACACAGACAGGAGAACTGGGGAAAGTTGGCAAGGATGAGTGGTAGTTAAACTGAGACCCCCATTCGGGCCAAGGAAAGGGGATCGATCTTTTAGAGACAGAACGAAATTCCCTACCCAGTCAAACAGGGAGTTAGCTTTGAAGAATGCAGAGATCCCTGGTCTGGTGTGGTTAGAAACTGCCTTTAGTCAGTTAAAAGCTCAATGGAAAGTGAACTCTTGACAAAAATTTTGGAGATAGCAGAAATGGATGTATTATCAAAATGGTTGAAAGACAGAAGTAATCAAAATGGGAAAGATAACTGGATACCATTTTATGACTGGGTAGAAGGAAACTTTGGAGATCAAGAACAATGAACTCAAATATTATAATCTTAGAGAAACTCAAACAAACTATATAAAGCGTAACTTTTTTCAGGATTCATAACAGAATATTTTAGCGAATTATTTAACTGATAATAATAAACTTAGTAATTATATAAAAGAAAGAGATTTGGAAATAAAAACAGAAACTTGTAACAGCCATAATACAAATTAGATGGAATTTCCCTATATGTCTTACCCCATACCCCTTGAATAAAATAAAATATTTTGTTACATTTAAACTTCAAAATGTCTCAAATGCCATTTTCAGTGTTTCAATTCAAGGGCGATCCTGACCTGGCAGAGACTGACCAGGAGAGGGATCTTGGAGTCATACTAGATAACTCAATGAAAATGTCGAGACAGTGTGCAAATGCAATAAAAAAGGCCAATGCTATGCTGGGGATTATTAGGAAGGGAATTGAAAACAAATCAAACAGTCATAATGCCCTTGTATAAATCAATGGTGCAGCCTCATTTGGAGTACTGTGTACCGTTCTGGTCACCACACCTCAGAAAGGATATTACAGCATTGGAAAAAGTGCAGAAAAGGGCAACTAGAATGATAAAAGGGTTGGAACACTTTCCCTATGAAGCGTTTGGGGCTCTTTAGGTTGGAGAAACGACGGCTGAGGGGTGACATGATCGAGGTTTATAAGATTATGCATGGGATAGAGCAGGTAGAGAAAGAAGTACTTTTCTCCCTTTCTCACAATACAAGAACTCAATGAACAGATAAAAGGAAGTACTGCTTCACCCAAAAAGAGTGATTAACACATGGAATTCACTGCCACAGGAGGTGGTGGTGGCTACAAGCATGGACAGCTTCAAGAGGGAATTAGATAAGCATATGGAACAGAGATCCATCAGTGGCTATTAGCCACAAGGTATAGATAGGAACTACTCTCAGTCTGGGGCAAGTGATGCACTGTATTCTTGGTGCTTGGGGGGGGGGGGCAACAGTGGGTGGACATCTAATGTCCTGGCCCCACTGGTGGACCTCCTGATGGCACCTGGTATTTTTGGCCACTGTGTGACAGAGTGTTGAACTAGATGGGCCATTGGCCTGATCCAACATTGGCTTCTCTCATGTTCTTATTACCCTTCCCTCAGGTTTCTGGGCTTAGCCAGCAGCAAAATATCATACTGACACAGGGTGGGACAGCCAAAGTTCTTCAGGAAAGAGGAAAACAGACTACTAGGGCTGCTCAGTCAGAAAGGGAAAGAAAAATGGAGGGAAAAATCTTACCCCTGATGGATGGAAGTAGACAAGGCTGTTATTCAGCCCTTTAAAGAAAAAATGGGCATAAAGTAGGAATGATGAGGAATGGAAGGGTCCATCCTAAGGTCTCCTCCCCATGTCATTCTGAAATGAATTGAGGCTGCTCATAGGGTTTCCAAATCCAGTTTGGGGAAATTTTTGGAGATTTGGGGGGCAGTACCTGGGGAGGAAGGAGTTTGTGGAGGGAGCTCAGCAGCAATTTCTACCACAGAGTTTGTCCTCCATAACTGCCTTTTCATCCTGTGGAAATGAACTCTGTAGTGCGGAGATCAACTGAAATTCTGGCAGAACACCAGACTTCACCTTGAGGTTGGTAACCCTAGCTGCTTGTGGCTGCAACTGAGCTTTAAAAGACTAATGGAGATCTGTGAATGTCATCTAGTTTGATGATATTTTGTCATTTTTTTCCTTCTCAAAGAAGTAGTGACTAGCTTATTCTTCTGACAAGTATGCTGCACTGTCCTTACTTAGGTGTAAGCCCTGTGGATAGATCATGTCACTTATACACACACTGTAAAAATCTAGTATGCTGTTTCCACTGAATAATGTGAAATATATTAACAGCTGAGAAGTGAGTCTGAGTGTTTGACTGCAAACACAATTGTCTGTACTTAATAACATAAAACTGTCTCTTTGAAATAAAAAAAAAACAAATAAGAAAATCCTATACAAGATTAACAGTATATTTTACTCCTGAGTTGCTTAACAAAGAACAGATGCAAACCATAATTTTAACACATGGTTGCTTTACCAGTTCAGTTAATTGTAATTCACTAATTGTACAGGAAGCTATTTTGTCCTGGCCAAGAACTTGTCTTGGACAATTACTATTAATTATGTTACATTGCGCTGGTGTTTCTAGTGTTAAGATGTTCAACTATGATGCTAAACTATGGTGATGCTAAACTATATCCACATTAAAATAAAATACGTTGGGAAAGCAAAGCAGGATCTTAGAATCTTAGGCTACAATCCTGTTTGTTTTGCAAAGTATACAATAAAAATTGTACAGTGCATATGCAACTAACAGGTGATAAGGGTATGTACTGTCCATTTATATACTGTGCATTTATACATATATACTGTACATGTATTGTACAGGTATATTTTCCAGTGCTAGGATTGGCTGCAACTCTCTCTTAAGCATTTATTCAGTGGCAACCAAAGTTTGTTACTGAGTGAAACATTAACAACTTCCACTGAAGTCAGTGGCAGTAAACCTCTCAATACCAGTGCTATGAGGCAACATCAAGGGAAGGCTTTGGCTTCTATGCCCTGTTGGGTCTCCTGGGCAACTGGCTCACCACTGAATGCTGGACTAGAAGACTACTAGCATGATTCATCAAGGCTGTTCTTACATTATTTCCTTAATGGTATGAAATAAATGTCACAGTAGAGAAGCGATCAGGGCTTGTGTATGTTAGATAACAGGCAAATCCTTGTCGTAAGATAGAACATCATACTCCAAAAGATGCCTCTCCAGTTTTTCCTTGGGAACCTACAAAGGAGATTCTATATATGTAAGTGCTTATGGCAATTTATGGCAACTCCAGCAAGGGGCTTTCAAGGCAACCAAGAAAGAGAGGTGGCTTGCCATTGACTCCGGCTGCAGCACCTTCTTTGCTGGTTTCCTTTCTGAGTACTGGCCCTGCGTAGCTTCTGAGATATGACAAGACTGGGTTATACTACACCACCTTCCCTCCCACAAAAGAGATTCTAGGCAACACAAGAAACTAAATTTAACCAAATCATTTTCATAATTGGGTCCATGATTGTGTGGCTTTCCCTGCATACTACAGAGCAAGTCTAGTTCATTTCACACAGCCAAGAACATTGTGACCAGTAACAACCAATCAATATTTGCTCTTCTGTTCAATCACAGAACATAACTCCTTGCAATAAAAACCTTCCAGTCATAACAAAATTGCAACAGTATTCTATATGCGGATTAAAAGAAAGAGGGGAGATGAAAGGAAAAGACTGCATTGCTACGGTTCAGATTTGTTGACAGTGTGATCTAGCCAGCTTCATGCTGTCTTCTCTACCTGATCACTAAAGCCAACAAGATTGATGTGGTGGCTATACTAAATGTGCAGAGTCCTATATCAAGTTATGCCCTTCTAAGCCCACCGACTTAAATGGATTTAGAAGGATGTAACCCTGTTTAGGATTGCACTGCATTAGTGCTATCCCCAAGGGTAGAACTCTGCTTAGGGCTGCACCGGTAAGTAGTCAAACAGCAGTACGTGACTCTTGCAGTCTTCTTGATTTTAAAAAGTCACAGAAAAGTGACAATTCTCTTGGTAATTATGAAGTCCTTTTCAACATTCATGAATGTTCCTTGAACTTACTAAAAATGTCTTCCACTTTGCTCCCAGTAACTTCCCCAGACTTCTGAATAACTCAAAGCAGCTTTAATAAGAGGAAGTTGAATTTTCTGTGGAAGAAGATTAATTTGGAACATTTCCTCAATTGAAAATACTCTCGTAAACTTTTCTTAGCTCTTCCTGACTTTGCCAGAAAAATATTTTCTCACAGAATTGTATACATTGTAAACAGAAGTTCCTGCACTACCATATTTGGTTGGAACAATCTTTTGCTGGAAATATCATTGCTATTCTGAGGAACATATGTTCTCACTAAGGGTTATAAGACTCCTTCTAAAAGCTTGTTTATGCCTTAGATTTAGGACATTAATATATGTGGAATATCTATATATCTAATAGCCAAGGCGCCCCTGCGTGCGGATATCTAAATCCGCACACTAGGGGCACCTATGGGGCAAAGAGATTTTCCTGCGCATTTGTGGCAATCCCCAGATATGCAGAAAAATCTGAAATCTATAAAAAACTTAAATCCCCCCAAAAGTAAAAGAGCGTTCCCTGTGCATGCGCAGAGAACATTCTGAGAACTGCCTCGCCACCACCACTGGGTGGTGGAGAAGGCTTGATGGGTGCTCAGACCTCCTCGCAGCAGCAGCCACCGCTGGGGGGGAGGGGGGAGAAAGCTTGGCGGGTGGTGACTGAGAGCCGTTCTGGCCTCGCCTCTGCTGCTGCTTGGGAGGGAGAAAACTTGGCGGGCTGGCCTCGCCGATACTGCCGGGGGGGGGGAGAAGGCGGGCTGGCAGCCGTGAGCCATTCAGGACTCACTGCTGCTTGGGAGGGGGGGTGGAGGGAGAAAGCTTGGCAGGCCGGCCTCGCTGCCACCACCGCTGCTGGGGAGGGCGGGGGAGGGGGAAACCTTGGTGGGCGTCACTCAGTCCTCGCTGTCGGGGGGGAGGGAGAAGGCTGGGCTCACCTGCTGCTCCTTCTCCTGCTTCTATAGGCCAGGAGCTGTGGGGAATACTTCCCCCACCCCGTGAGTATCATGAGTCCCACTTCTTGTATTGATATAATAGTTGCCATTACTCCATCTATAAAATCCACATTACTGTGCCACACTTCCTTGAGCCAGTTTGGTGTAGTGGTTAAGTGTGTGGACTCTAATCTGAGAGAACCGGGTTTGATTCCCCCCCACTCCTCCACCTGCACCTGCTGATGTGACCTTGGGTCAGTCACAAGCTCTGGCACAGCTGTTCCTGAAAGAGCAGTTTGTGTCAGAGTTCTCTCAGCCCCACCCACCTCACAGGTTGTCTGTTGTGGGGAGGGGAAGGGAAAGGAGTTTGTAAGCCGCTCTGAGACTCCAAGTGAAGGGCGGGGTATAAATCCAATCTCTTCTTCTTCCTCTTCTTCTTCTTGGTGGTAGGCACTGAGGGTCACAGTGCTTTCCAGTATTTCCCTGCTCCGAGCATGCTTTCCACTGGGATGCTGCAGTGAGGATGGGGAAGGGATGAAATCTCTTTTTCTTCCTCTTCTGTTTCAGCCTCTTCCTCCTCCACACCGCTGCCTCCCAAACCATGTGGATATTAGTCCACATGAGTCCTGTAGGGGTGGAAGGGGGGGGAGTGCAGGGAAGATCCACAGTCCTTTTTTGTGTAGGTCTTGAGTAGGGTTGCCATTCCCCAGTTGGGGGTGGGGGGTTCCCTGGTTTTGTGGGCTCCTGCCCACCACTGGCCAGCTGGTCAGCAGGCAGAAATCCCCCCCCCAAACAGCGATGTCACCGGAAAGAAATGTGACATGTGACTACATCACCCGAAAGTGACACAGGCACATAGGTGATGTCGTAGGGTGATGCTCTGGTTTTTGGGCAAAACTCTATGGTCTGAGGCTGATTTTACCATAGAGTTTTGCCCCAAAACCAGAGTGTTGCCCCCGACATCACCTATGTGCCTACGTCACTTCTAGGTGACACAGGCACATTGCTCAACAACTCTTCTACCTCCCATAATGTCCCCCCATCCCCCCACCAGTGTTTTCGAGGGATGTAGCAACCCTAATCTTGAGTGCCAACTCAGCAGCTCCCCAGGGTCTTTTCTGGTCAGGATAATAGCATGGGGGGGGGGATTTAAGCCTCCTCTTGCCACAGTACTGATCCAAATCAGGGCCCCATGTGCCTGAGAATTAAGTTTGAAAAATGGCTATGAGCAATGGTTGCCAAACTCCAGATGGGACCTGGAGATTTCCAGATCACCAGACAACAGAGATCAGTTCCCCTGGAGAAAATGGCTGCTTTGGAGGGTGGACTCTCTGGCACTATACCCCTCTGAGGTCCGTCCTTTTCACAAAGTCTAGGCTCCCCAGGCTCCACTCCCCAAATCCCAGGTATTTCCCCACTCAGAGCTGGCAACCCTAGAAATGGTTGTGTCTGGTTTGGCCCTAAGCCTCACTACTTAGTGAATCTTCCTCCCAAGTGAACTCACTCAGGTCTGGGATTTTAATCTGTTCTTATTGTGCAAGACAATGATAGAGAACATAGCATGTTCTTGGTTTGTTATCAGCTGCATTTACTACATCAAAATGTTTATGGCTCATGTTCTGATCTGTTATCTGTAGTCAGCATAAGGATAACAATATAATTTATAGCAATTCCCCCCCCCCCGTAAACCACACACTCTGAAATTCTCCTTGTGAAAATCCAGATGTCTGTGGTTCTGTTGCAATGATTGCTCATGTTCAGGGCTACTCTTCTGTTTTAGGGCAGAGCATCAGTACTGAAAACAGAATCTAGGAATGAACCTAGTCTGAAGGTGGGTATCTTTTGATAGATTGGTGTGCAAATAGGCACTGATACAAGAGGAGGGTAAGAGAGAACAGGGCAAGGTGTTTTTTTACAGAGTTCCTGAAAGAAACGGGAGACATCCTAACTAGAAAGGAAAGCAAAAACCAGTGTTTGTGATACTGTCTCTCCTGTGACCTTTTTCAAGTTGTTTGTGGTGTTCATTCTGCTTACATTTCTCAAATAATTCCAGTGTTAGTATTCAATCCCAGGAGGAAAGAATTTCCGTCATTAAACTGCCCGTGTCTCTTTGTACACAACTGTTCTTACATCTCCAATGCATCAGTGATCACTTCTAGTAATGAATAAGCAGGGCAGGATAAACAGAGAGCCAGTTTTAATTAAGAGACCAACACCTACTTCTCAGGACAGGGGACAGTCACCATTTGCTTTGCTGAATCATCTTAGTACCTTTCCAGCAAACGGGTTTTCACACATCTCTTCCTGCTTGGCCCCTGCTGTGTTTCCCCCACTGCTTTTCTTTTCCTTCTCTGCCTTTGCCTTCCACACCTTCAGGCTACAGTGGTTCCCCGCTTTTCCCCTCATTAGCTAGTCTTCCATTTGTTCTTCCCACTGGATTTACTGCTGCTGCCCATTGTTACCTTCCTGCTAAAAGATTGTTGCTTTCTACACATTTGAGCCTTTTGGGTTCCACATGCTTCAGCAAGCCCCTGCTTAGTGCCAGAGCTCTGGGCATATGCGAGGCCATGGACAGTGCCCCAGAAGGGCTGCGGCTCAGGGGAGAATGACGGTATAGTAAGAAATACAGGGCTGCTACCCAAAACGACAGCCTTGTGTTGAGATCCCCATTTCCCCACCACAACAGGAAGTAGTTTATGGCCCGATACTCTGATGCTGTTTGTTTCCTTTCATCCACACCCTATCTGCCACTGGCGGAGGCAGAGATGTGCATGGTGTAATGACATCACAGTACAAGATCAGCTGTGCTGCATATTACAGGTGGGAGCACACATGAATGCAAGGTGCTGCCTAATATTGAATCAGACCATTAGTTTATAAAGGTCAGTAAAGTCTACTCTGGCTGGCAGCAGCTTTCCAGGGTTTGGGGTGCAGGATTTTCACATCACCTGACCCTTGTAACTGGAAGGCTCTGCCTGGGCTGCTCTCTCTGGACAGGGGAGGTGGCCAGGACTGACAAATGGACAGAAAACTAGCACTTCAAACACTTGATCGGGTGGAAGGAGGGGAGGGAGCAGGAAGGACAGAGTACTGCAGTAGAACAAAGTTTGAGTCCAGTGGCACCAATAAGACCTACAAAGTTTTTTTTTCCTGGATATAAGGTTTTGTGTGCATAAACACTTCATCAGATAGAGAGGCACCGGTATCCTCCTCTCCCTCCCAGTCTGCCCGGTTGCTCTACTGCTTGCAATAACATGACTGTGTTCATTGTAGAAAAATAATTGAGACTGCTCCCAGAAAGCTTAGTGTGGTGACATGGAGAGGGTGGGTGGGGCAAGCATGCCAAACTGAGGCAGGAAATGCTGGTGCAACTGAGAACTAAATCTGGACCGTTATTTCCCCCACTACATTGCCACAAGTTCACACCTGAGGTAAAAAAGAACCATTGCTAAATCCGGGGATTCGGAAACTGCACAGCAAGAGGACTAAAAATGGAAGACTGTGCCTGGAAAGCCAAAATTTGCTGCAGAAATTCAGACATAAATTGGAGGATTAAAAATGGCAATGCCGGGGATTCCGTCACTGCGGAAACAGTAAAAAATAAAAAGAAAAAAACCACACATACATAGAAATTAAATATGAAGCGATTAATCCCTTCACACTAGCAGAAATGTTAATAACAGAGATTTGTCCATATTTTTCAAAACTCTTGGAAATTAGCAGTGCTTTTCCCTTGAAAAACAACTGGTCAACTGTCCTTTTATGGCTGTGGTTGCAGGGAAGAGACGGACACACTATACCCAAATATGGACTGAGGCTTACCAAGCAGAGGCCCTTCCTTCCACTGGATCCAAGCCATTAATTCCACTTTCTTTACAGCTTGCTCTTTTTCTGCTAGAAAAAAAAACGCTGTAATAAAGGCAATCCTTTCACATCAGCCTTTGGTCAACAGCACATCCTGTTGAAAGTGCTGCCTGGCCCTAATTAAGGAACCACATGTGCAAAATGAGAACGATCATGCAAAAATGTAGAACCGTGTTTCAGTTTACACAGCATTCTATTTGACAAGCACTCCAAAGTAGCTGACAGTATGCAGAGCACCAAGCTGTGCTCGGGTAATTCTGATACACTCAGAAAAATAAAGCAGCCTTAAGATTGCTTTCAAAGAAAAGTCGGTTTTTCTTTCTAACTTTCACTACAGGCAGCAGCACATTCAATAACCTGTGGTTCTGACTGACTGCCAAGAGTATCTTCTGCATGACATTTCTCAAGGAGGCCTTTAGTAAATTGTTGGACATGCACATGGATAAACGCACTGCCAAGCACTAATTGGAGAACAATTTTAACAGCCACACCCTGTGGTATAGATTTATTTAAGTTTGCTTGCAAGCCAAGGGCCTTCACTTCATAAGATAACCAGACAACTAAATGGTAGAACTATGTGTTATTCTAAATTTCCCACACAGGAACAGAAGGCATTTGCAGGGTAGGGGAAATCAGCAAGGGAGGAAGATGTTTAACCCTTTTAGACATAAAATTCATCCCTGCAAATGATTCCAGCTATTTTTAAACTGTTGTTTTTCCTAGCTGGACTGCAAGAGTCGAGGAAGAAAGTCTTGCTGCATAGAGAAACAAGGGGAGAAAGAAAGCAACCCTCCTAAGACATCAGTTCCACCCTGCAAATGTTATGCATTTGTGCTAAAAAACAAACACACTGGTCTGATCGAGGGCATGAGTTTTCCATCAGATGAGACAAGCGGACATCTGATTCTTAGTAAGAACTAATAAGTTTCTAATGGCAACTATCCATTTTAACCATTTTTTAAGGTTTTTAGTCTTGTAAGCTGCCTCAAGAGTTCAGTTTTAAGCAGAAAGCGAGGAGAGATAAATATTCCAGTAATTAAATTTGTGGCAAAGGGATTATTCATTTGAATCAGAAAGCTGCAAATGTATGGAAGATGGTGAGGCAGGCATCAAGGAAGGATGGCAGAACTGGCAGGAGAATCTGCCAGGGTAGGACGTAGCAGAAAGGAAAGAAAAGGCCAGCTGCAAAGTTACTTGGAGGAGAGGTGGAGGAGGAGTGGAATCCCTTAACTGGCTGCCTGTGTTCTCGGGGCTTAGTTCAGGCTCCAGAGGCTGCTGGAGAGGTAGTCAAAGGCAGGGAAGAAGAGGTGGCAGCCAAAACCTAGGAAAGAATCTGCTGGGAGAGCCAATGAACAAGAAGGAAAGAAAGAAAAGACCAGCTGCACAGGCCAGGCACACCTACTTGGAGGGAGGAAATGGCATTTTAGAGTGATACAAGACTCATAAAGGATCAGCTCTGCTATTACTAGAACAAATGTAAACCCCTATTATCCCAACTGTGTTCAGTGGCATTACTCTGATCTGTATCTTAGTAAATGAGACCCGAACCCTGTTCCCCCCCTCCGCTAATGCTTCAAAGCCAAACAAAAAAACATAAGAAGCCCTGCTATTAACTGCTGACAGCTGATATGGTCAAAGACACCAAACCGCAGGGGACAGCAGAATAATTAAGATAACCAATCTGAAAGGGACCTGAAAGGAGGAAGCACTCCTAAGGAAGCAATTGTGGCGTTTGATTATGGGCATGGGGACAAAGCCTGTTTGCTTTTACTGACCAGGTGCGGGAGTGGCAAGAGAGAGTGCCTGAAGAGAGATTGAAGGTATGATAGGTAAAGAAAACCAGAACCTTGGAAAACTTTTAATGAGATCCCTTTCTAAATCAGTCCAGTGGATTTATTTCCTGGGCAGTTAGAAAACAAAGTGTGGGTGTTATTCCACATACAGTATTCTATTCATCTAAAACAAGGTAATTAGAAAGGAAGCCTAGGAGACCGCTTCAGTGGGGAAATAGTGCCAGCCCCATAGCTAGATGATTTTCAGTGAGGGAGCACTGGGGGCATGACGTCACTTCTGACCTCAAAAAATAATAAACTAAGCTCTTCCCTCCTGAACAGTGTGCTCTCCCCAAGGTGCAGGTGCTTGGGGAGAAGTCTGCAGGTAAAGAAAGAGCACCAGCACCACAGATGCACTCCTTCCCCGCTGGCCAGACAGCTCACCCCTCACTCCGCCAGCCAGCCAACTGCATGCTCCGCTGGCCAGCCAGCCATGTGGGCCAGGCCCTTTGCAGGTGCTGTGGCTCCGGGGCAGAGCCGACACGTGCTTCCTGGTAAGGAAGTGCGTGGCTGGCCAGTACTGTGCTGTCCCCGTCACTTCTGGGTGTAATTCAGGCTGGCAGGCAGTGAGGGAGGGGAGAGGAGTACCAGGAGAGGGGGAACTGCAGATTTGGGAGGAGCCTATCAGGTACAAGGAAGCACCAAAAGAAAAGAAATGCACACAGTAGAAGGAAAACAGACTGGCTTAGCGCTGGTCTTGCATATGATGATCCTTTCCAGGGGTCATTTCATAGAAAAAGAGCTAGGGGAACTCATTAGCATAACTCATTAGCATATGCCACACACCCTGACATCACCGGAAGTGTGTCATAAGGCCACACACCCCACCCCCAGCGGTCCCGGCCGCTGCCGCCGGCCTTGCAGCTCCACTGCCGAGCCCCATGAGGGGCCTGCAAGGCCGGCGGGAGTGCGAGGAAGCCCCGCGAAGGCCCTCCCTGGCCCCAGGCAGGCAGGGGTGGGGAGAGGCAGGGAGAAAGCAACTTACTTTCCCTCTTCTCCTGCCTCCTCCTGGCTGAATGAGGGCCGGAAGCGGGGCAGCCGGAAGCAGGGGGCGGGGCTTCGCCATGTGCCCCGCCCCCCGTACCTCACCCAGGGGAACTGCGTTCCCCCCCGAAATGACCTCTGATCCTTTCTACTTTAAAAGTGCAAAGCAATTTACAGGACTTCATATTCCCAACAGCTCTGTGAAACAGGTCACTGTGTGTGAATCATCCAAGTCCTTGGGTTAATGCTTCAGAAACTTGCTCAATTATGAAATGCCCGATCCTGGTCCCATTCTGCATTCATTATCTCTGCTAATCGTTTCCATAAGACATTCAGTGTATGCCAAGCTTTATACTATTTATTTATTTATTTATTTATTTTTCGTACTTATACCCCGCCCTCCCCCGTGGGCTCAGGGCGGCTTACAGAGGCAAGAACACTTGCCATGGTAAAACAATCATATACATAACAATTTAAAACATATACTACATATTAAAATCTTAATATCTCAGTTCTTATGTCCTTGCAAAGCAACCCACTGAGATAGACTACCGACTTCAATGCTGTAACTTGCTTGTGCCTCAACAGAGGTATGGAGGCCAACAGCAAAATAAACAAAAGGTCAACAGGTCTCCCACACATGTTGTGATAATCTGGACCACACACAGGGTCAGAGGAGGAGCTAATGACAGATATAGAGCAGTGACAAAAATTGTCAAGCAATTCACATGTGGAAAATTCATCTAATAGCTATTTGTACATTACACTTCAGCATCTAGTCATGTACCTACTAGGGCTAACCCTGCATGACTGTTATGGAGTCTGAACTTCGAAGAAGCCTAAAAGCCAACACCAATGAGTTAGAGTGTCTGGTTCTTCCCCAACTATATGGTACGTTTACCATGTGACCACCACGGAGACTTGGAAGCATTAGGCCAGTTGCAAGTTTTCCATGGGAACTCAACTCTAAAGGGCCGAAGAAGCCCAATTCAGGTCAGAATGGGTGGCATGGAGGAAGAGGGTTACCTGCCTCTTTCTGTGACATTTTCCTGACCAAAACCATCACCGGGGGTTTATTTGCCCTGGGGGAAGTCTGCACATGCAAGCAAAGGACTATCAGAAACCTGGCAGCATGGTGAAAATACTGCAACACTGTTAGCTGTAAAAAAGACCGGAGAGGCAGCACTTGGCAGTGCTGCTGTGCAAGACAGTGAATGTGATACATCACAAACATTACGAAGAACAAATTCACTCACAGAACCATCATGGAGAGAAATACCACTTTCCCAAGGAACGTCTTGTTGGTATAGCCCTACCCCCTTCCCAAACATATGGTGGTGGAATGTGCTGTCAAGTCACAGCCAGCTCATAGTGAGCCTGTAGGGTTTTCAAGACAAGAGACATTCAGAGGGTTCCCATTGCTGGCTTCTCTGCACAACCACCCGGCACTTCCATGGTGGTCTCCCATCCAAGTACTAACCAGCGCTGACCCTGTTCAGCTTCCAAGCTCTGAGGCGACTGGGCTTGCCTGAGGTATCCAGGTCAGGGTTCTCTGCCATTAATCTTGAGATGATAAAAGAAACTACAGAGGCAGACAGAAGAGAAAATGTCACAATACTGGGTGACTTCAATTATGTTCACATTAATTGGATGTATGTATATTCAGTTCATGACAAAAACATAATTTCTAGGTGTGATAAATGATTGTGCTTTAAAACATTTAATTATGGAGTCAACAAGCAATCCTTGATTTCAGATGTAGCCATGCCAAGGATCTAGATATGGATGTATTTCTGAACTGCTCAGGATAATGACCCAAACAATATCAAACTCAACATATATATGAATGAAAAAACGACTAGAAAGTGCAGCCCATTTTTCTTTCCAGAGTTTCTTAAAAAGTAGATGATTAGTTATAAGAAGTTGAATGTGGATTATTTTATTCTTGATTGGATCCAGTGCTTTTTTCATAACCATGTGCAAAAAGCAATACATTCAGACTGTATCAGTTGATGGCTTTATGTCACGATGCTTCCTGAATCCCTTCAAGCAAGTGATGGTCTGCCCTCTCCTGAAAAAACCATCTCTGGATCCGGCCGAATTGGCTAACTATCGGCCGGTTTCCAATTTGCCCTATTTGGGCAAATTAATTGAGACGGCGGTGGCGATACAGTTGCAGGGCTTTATGGATGACACTTCCATATTAGATCCCTTCCAGTCCGGCTTTCGCTTGGGACACAGGATGGAGACGGCGTTGGTTGCTCTTACTGATGACCTCCGAAGGCATCTGGATTGGGACGTTCAGCAGTACTGTTGCTGTTGGACCTGTCGGCCGTGTTCCACACGGTCGACCATCAGCTGCTGACCCACCGCCTCGCCGACATGGGGATCCAAGAACTTGCCTTGCAAAGGCTTGCTTCTTTTCTCCAGGATTGGGACAAAGGGTGGTGCTAGGGGAACAGCAGTCCAGGAGACACCCACTTGCGTGTGGAGTGCCTCAAGGGGCAGTGCTTTCCCTGATGTTATTCAACATCTACATGCACCCCCTTGCCCAGATTGCCCGGAGGCATGGGCTGGGGTGTCATCAGTATGCTGATGACACCCAGCTCTATCTGATGTTGGGCGGCCATTCAGACCGGGCACTGCAAGCCGTAGCTAGTTGGATTAGACTGAGCCAGCTGAATCTGGTGAAGACAGAGGTCCTGTGTCTGAGTCGGGGCAGTTTGGGAGTAGGGATCCCACTCCCAACCTTTGGTGGGGCACCATTAGTGCCAACGCCGGAGGTTAGGAGTTTGGGAGTGCTCCTGGATTCCTCCTTAACACTGGAGGCTCAGGTAGCAGCCACTGCTAAGTTGGCCTTCTACCATCTTCAGCTGATCTGGCAGTTGGTTCCCTTCTTCGACCATGATGACCTGGCTACAGTGATCCTTCCAATGGTACCTCGAGATTAGACTACTGTAATGCTCTCTACATGGGGCTGCCCTTGTTGCAAATCCAGAAGCTGCAGCTAGTGCAGAATGCCGCGGCCAGGCTTCTGATGGGCCTTCCTAGATGGGAGCACATCCGGCCTGTGCAGAAGGCACTGCACTGGCTGCCAATAGCATACCGAATTCACTTCAAGGTGCTAGTACTCACCTTTAAAGCCCTATATGGCCAGGGCCTGACATACCTGAGGGCCTTTCCCCATATATACCTCAGAGAGCACTACGGTCAGGGTCACAACACCGATTGACCTTCCCAGGCCCTAAGAATGCCAGGCTTGCTGTTACCAGGGTCAGGGCCTTTTCAGTGGCGGCTCCATACTGGCAGAATGAGCTCCCGGAAGAGATCAGGGCCCTGCGGGATTTTCTACAGTTGCGCAGGGCCTGCAAGATGGAGCTCTTCCACCAGGCTTTCAACTAGGAGCCGCCCTCACCACTGCCACCAACATTTGTGGTTACGGGCCGGCCCCAACATTGAGATCGAGCCATACCATCATGTGATGCCAGAAGATCACAGAGTCAGAAACTGTCTGCTGTTACATCATATACATTTGTCTTCTTGGTGCTTGGGGGGGCCAACAGTGGGAGGGCTTCTAATGTCCTGGCCCCACTGGTGGACCTCCTGGTGGCACCTGGTATTTTTGGCCCCTGTGTGACAGAGTGTTGGACTGGATGGGCCTTTGGCCTGATCCAACATTGGCGTCTCTCATGTTCTTATGTTCTTATAGCACGCCATCTCAATTAATGATGGAATGATTACTATTACTAGCACTTTATAATTATCTGATTGTTTTACATTGTTTTATGTGGATTTTATGGTACTCTGTACCAACTAATGTAAGCTGCCCTGAGCCTGTTTGTGGGGAGGGCGGGATACAAATGGAATAAATAAATAAATACATTTACACAGAAGAAGAAAGAATGGCATTTCTCAAACAAAGGCAATATGTTTAGCTCTCCTGTCACAAGTTTTTCCTTTTTAAGTACATGTTTTTTGGGGGGTGGGGGTGGGGATAAACCTACTCTCAATCTGTGTGAGAGAATTCAGAAACAACCCTGTTCCATCATTCTATGTCATTACCCAAGTTACAAAAAAGAGACTGAAATTTCAAATGTATCAAAAATAAATTGTAGTATTTTCATGCTAAACCAGCACGGAGCCTAAACTTACCTGGAATAAATCAATTTTTCATTGTATGAACTCAAACCCTCCTGCGAAACAGAGAGAAAGTAACGTGTTGCTGATTTCCCCATTATTAAGTATATCACTTTCAGGCCTGGCATTCCATAAGTGGCTTTACCATTAGAGGAAACCACACATACATAGACGAATTCAGCAGCAGTAGATTTTATTGCAATTTTTATTTGGGGTTTAATTAAGAATGTATGTAGCATACAAATTGGAAACCACAAGCCGTTTCCTTTCTTCCCCCTTCCCCAAGTCCAAAACACCAGATTCCCTCATTAACAAAAACAAACATATTGTCAAGCTAACAGCAAGCAACTGTGATTTATTAAACAGAACTCCTACATAAAACAAAAAAGAGTGTGTCTGACAACTTACTTCACACCGTGACAGTTTTTCCAAAGACTGCCAGATCAAAATTTAAAATTAAGTTGTAGAATGGAAGCATTTTGTTTTGTGGTTAGAGTGTTGCTGGTTACATAGTGAGGTCAAGACAGCATTTTCCTCTAAGTCCAATTGCCTCACTATCTAGGGAAATGAAGCCACATCCATGCTGCATACAGCTTGACTCACTTGAGAGACCAACGTGAATTGCTTTAACCAATACATATTGGGTGTCTTGCACTTTTTGCCCCCCTGTAATCAGCACAAAGCAGAAGATTTTGTAGGAGGATTAATGTGCATCTGAACTTGATCCACACATGGAAATTCACAGCATAGATATTCACCGCTCAGGCATTTGCACACAGATTGTAACCACTTGAATATGGCACTTGGGACGTTTTTCAGTGGGAACTGGAAAAGGGACAAAGGCTAACAGGATATCAAGACCATGGAGAAAAGATGGGACACCTTGACTGAGACTGAAATCTAGATTTGCCAGTATGCTGGGGTGTGCATTGAGTGAGGCATGAGTTTAAGACCTAGGCTCAAATGCCTATTGAAAAAGAAAACTCACTGGGAGGTCTTGGGCAGTGAATCACCATCTCTCATGTTAATTTACCCCACGAGGATCTTATAAGGACACAGTGTGAATGATATCGACCCGGGAGCTCTTGTGGTAAAGAAATCTAAATAAATAAAAGCAGTAGCATTGTTATTTCTAGTCCCTGACCTTATGTTTTCTTTGGGAGGCTACCTGCTTCGTCACTGTCTCTCCAGTTACACAATGGCAAGAACACTCCATGAATGCTTCTACTTGCTGTCAAGTGTGGCTCTATGTGTTAAAAATGTATGTTCAGAGTGACTCAATATATTAGACAATGCAGACATGCCCACATCTCTGGATATGCAGATTCCTAGCCATATTATTTATTAGTATCATAAAAATATGCTATCAGAACCCCACTGACCTAATGGGAAGTGTGTACAACCACCCAGTCCATTATTTTTATCAATTCAAGACACGCTGTGAAACAAGAATAAACCAGAGGCACCAAATGTAAAAAATGGCGAACATTTCAAAACTGCATTAAAGCTGCTGTCCTATAAATACTTCAGGGGCAGTTATATAACTTAAATTGTGTACTGTCCTCCTGGTGAGTTTACACCTGTGCCTTGCAGAAAAATAGACAGCTTTCATGTCTTTCAACAGCTCAACTCTTGTCTTACTCCAGGCAGGCAATCCAGTCCACATTTTCCAGGTGGCATCAGTACTATAAAGTTTGGCAGCACTGCAGCCAACACTGGTATTCAGCAGTTTGTTCTGTGGTCGTTCAGAGGGACAGCGGCATCAGCACAGAGCCATCTGAACTCTCTCTCACAGGAGCTGGACAAACACCTCACAGGCATGTGGGACAAAGGAAGACACTGTGTTACACCTGATAATTCTACTGTCATTCCCAGGAGCAAACCTTCAAGAGATCTGAGCACAAATTTATTCCCCACAGAAGGCCTTTCTTGTGTCTTATATACCTTTTTGCCACGAGTGGTTCACCACCGGCAAACTTAATTGCTGGTTGAAAGGTATATGGGGCAATTAATGGGAACTGAATCAAGGAAATGCATAAATACAAGTGAATGTGCACATTCAAATAAAGGCAAGGAGAATGCACAAAAAAATCCCTGGGAAAAGAAAGAGAGTCAAAGTACCATAGTCTTCAAATGAAATAGGAGAATTAATACCAGGAGTGGTATTTCACAACAGCTCAATCAACATGCCATTTTCACTTGAAGTCTTCCTCATATTGATTGAGGTAATGTGAAAATCCTTTGAATAAATTCAGGTTCTTTAACATGTGAGAGATTATGAAAGCAAACTGAAAAAGGTTTACTCGAAAGTAAGACCTGTTTTAGTCAATGCCGCTTGTTCCCAGGAATTCGGAGGATTCATATTATATGAATCCAAAGACGGAGGTCCTGGGTCTGAGTCAGATCGGTTTAGGGCTGGGGCTCCCTCTCCCGACCTTCAATGGGGCGCCTCTGGTGCCAGAGTCTGAGGTTAGGAGTTTGGGGGTGCTCCTGGATTCCTCCTTAACGATGGAGGCCCAGGTGGCAGCCACTGCCAAGTCGGCCTTTTACCACCTTCGGCTGGCTCAGCAGTCGGTCCCTTTCCTTGACCGTGATGACCTGGCCACAGTGATCCACGCTACGGTCACCTCAAGGTTAGACTACTGTAACGCTCTCTACACGGGGCTGCCTTTGTCGCAAATCCGGAAGCTGCAGCTCGTGCAGAATGCAGCAGCCAGGCTGTTGATGGGTCTCTCCAGGCGGGAGCACATCCAGCCTGTGCTGAAAGCGCTGCACTGGCTGCCAATGGCGTACCGGATCCGCTTCAAAGTGCTGGTTCTTACCTTTAAAGCCCTATATGGCCAGCGTCCGGTCTACCTAAGGGACCGCCTTTCCCCGCAAGTTCCCCCAAGGGCACTACGGTCGGGGAGTCAAAATCTCCTGGTAATCCCAGGCCCCAGGAATATCAAATTTGCTGTTACCAGGGCCAGGGTGTTTTCGGTGGCAGCTCCTACCTGGTGGAACGAGCTCCCAGAGGAGATCCGGGCCCTGCGGGACCTTGCGCAGTTCCACAGGGCCTGCAAGACGAAGCTCTTCTGCCAGGCTTTTGAGTAGGAGCCGCCGCCACCATTATTCCACCATCATTACCCCTCATCACTGCACCTCGACCATCAATTGTGCGGATATTAAATGGGGTGTGAGACGTTCCTGGATGAAGATGGGATGATTGTGTTGCTAGGAGGTAATCTGTTGGCCTGGAATTAATAACTTTTACCAGACCCCCATCTTGCAACCACTGATTTTGTGACATCTAGAGCACCAACATTTTAGTGTTTTGTACTGAATTGTTTTATTCTGTTTTTTCTGTTTTAACTTTGGCACTTGTGCCTCTTTGTTAGCCGCTCTGAGCCTTCGGGGAGGGCAGGATATATATAAAAAATATAAATATATATATACACACATATATACATATACATATATATATATGTATGTATGTATGTATATAATATATGTATGCATCTCTGCAACATCCCAGTGACAATGACATATGAGCAGACATTTTCCATGCCTTTATGTAAATATGGCACATGTTTATGTATGTACATTTCCTGTTCAACTCACATTAACCCCAATACTTGTGCAATCAAGCAATATTATTGCCATTTGCAGTATTAACTGCTGTGGTTCATGGGAGAGTTACACTGCTGGTTGGAAAAGAATAGCATCCTGTTTACCAATTGCCACTATAATATCTCTTGGATTAAATATGAGGCTAACTCCTGTTAGGAAGAATGACCAAAAAGTGTCTCGGTATTATGCAACTGGGTTACATCTTACTATGGAATTCCTTTTATTAACTGCTATGGAAACATATTTAGCTGATGGGGGGGGGGGGGAAGTCCGTGAGCATTTTGTTTTATCCATTTGAGGAAAGGGGCAGAGAATGGAGGGAACTGCTAGTAATACAATTTTTATTGTTTTTGTGTCCATGTCTATCTCTCCCTCTCTCTCTCTCTCTCTCTCTCTCTCTCTCTCTCACACACACACACACACACACACACACACACAAAATACATTTGGTACTTATACTACAGCAGATCGCAACTTACTGTGATCTTGATTTACTTTTTAAACTTCCTCTTTACAAATTCCCCATAGAAAAGCAGAAAACAGATAAAGAATATAATCTAATTTTCAGCACCAATTCTCACTTCGTATATATCTGAAGTCACCCCACTTTGAAGGTCTCCTGGGTAAACCCCCCCCCCTTTTGGGGATTACAAATTATGTTCACAGCATGCTGCTCCTGTAAGAATGCCTGTTAATGATGCACTTTTCCAGGAGGTCTACAGCCCTCCACAGCCTCCGCTGAAGATGACTTTGTACCCTGGCTGAACAACAGATAATCAAAGCACAAACATGCAATCAGCTACACTGGATTACATTTGGGCATGTATGGCTGAACTAATTCTCTAATTGGTCTAGCATTTAGCACTGAACAAAATTCACATTTTGAACACAGAATCTCATGGAAATTCCACGTAAACATGAGCAGAGTATGGCCTTTTCATCCATGTTTACTGTATTCATTATTCATTCTACACTGTCCAGAGATAGCTGGCCTAGTAAGCCCTTAATGGTGTTTCTTTTGGGGGGCAGAGGGTGGCTATTCTTAGAGAAGCAGCTAATTTACACTGCCATCCTAAGCAGAGCAGTACCCTTTGACTCCCACTGACTTCAATGGACTTAGAAAGGCTTAAGTCTGCTAGGATCGCAGTGTGTGTGCACTGAGATATCATCTGTGCATATCCTAAACCCCTGTAGTATTCACTGAACACTAATTGGGAAAACCACAAGCCAGCATGCAGTTTATTGCCTTATTCCTTGTATAACCTCTAATAATGTGCCCCTTCTGCTGGGAACTCTTAAGGAGTGATATCGAAGAAAATTAGAGGCAGTTAAAAAATTTTTAGGTATGAATTAAAAGCATAACCCCCTAACACTCGAGTTTTGCTTTTATGTAGTCTGGAGACCCTGTGTTGCTTGATGATGTAGCCTCTTGCACTGGGGAGCAACTGTAGGCTGGGAGTCTTTTGCCTTGAGGCCCAACATAAAACCTTGTCGCAGAACCTGTAGCAATTGTACAGAGACTATAAAATACCCTGAGAATCTGTCAGCTTGACTGAGAAGCTGGAATCTTTAGAGCACCTGCAGCCTCACTCCACTCCACTCCCCCCTCCTTCCCTGAAGCTTTAAAGGGCAACACACACACACTTAGCCCGTTTCCAATACCAGGGCTACATCTGTACTGCTCTTGCCCTTTTTGTTGTGCACTAAAGCATGGAACTAGTATTGCGAAGTGGTCAGGGGGGAAATGCCCTGTCCCTTTATTAGAGTTTTAACATGCAGAAATCTGCCAGTTAAAAGTTTTCAAGCCATGGAGCTAAATTACGTCACCTGATAATAGCTGCAGATCAAACTGATATAAAAGGGAACAATTTATATGTTTGCAGCCCTACCTGGAACCTGAAGATGACAAGCTCCAGAAACTACTTTAGGCAAATTTAACACATTCTGTTTTTTTCAGTCGCCTCGCTTTGAGCACAATCCATGGTTTCATGTTTTGTCAGGCAACCTAATAAAAATGAATGGGAATTGCGTAAGAACACGCCTTCTGAACCCTGTTTCATTTTGCTCGTGGGCCTTAGCAATCCCTCTTCACCCATTTCCACTTGGCCTCAACATAGCCATTCTCTCAATTCTGTCAAACAGCCGCAGTGAGTTGCGGTCCCAGGCCACTTCCTGTATCAAATTGGCTTTGGTGTGCAGAAAGTAAAGGCCTATCCCAAGCAATTAAGCCATTCCTAGCAGACGAAGACTTCGGATTAATTGTTGTCAGCATTACCATCAACATCTCAGTTCAGACATCACCCAAAACTCTAGTTTAACTAAATTAACTGCAGTTAGTGTGACTGTCTGAAGGAGAACCACTCCAATAACTATGATTATTTAGGGTACATTGAATCAGGCTGGTTTGCAATTAGTTGATTAACCACAGCACAGTTTCACAGGATGTATGAGCATGGATTCCTAGCACCAGGAGTCGTTTCGTAGAAAAAGAACTAGGGGAACTCATTAGCATAACTCATTAGCATATGCCACACCCCCTGACATCACCGGAAGTGTGTCATAAGGCCACACCCCCTGACATCACCGAAAGTGTGTCATAAGGCCACGCACCCCGCCCCCAATGGTCCCGGCCGCTGCCGCCGGCCTTGCAGCTCCACTGCCGACTCCGAGCCCCATGAGGGGCCTGGCGGTGGACCTGCAAGGCCGGCGGGAGTGCAAGAAAGCCCCGCGAAGGCCCTCCCTGGCCCCAGGCAGGCAGGGGTGGGGAGAGGCAGGGAGGAAGCAACTTACCCTCCCTCTTCTCCTGCCTCCTCCTGGTTGAATGAGGGCCAGAAGCGGGGCGGCCTGAAGCAGGGGGCGGGGCTTCGTCATGTGCCCCGCCCCCCGTACCTCACCCGGGGGAACTGCGATCCCCCCCAAAATGACCTCTGCCTAGCACTACCCTTGCCACAATGCAGACTGGGATACCAACCAGGACTCCACAGGGAGGAGGCAAAAAAGAGTAAAACGGATAAATCACTACCTTGGGTTCAAGGCATGCAATTTTCCTGCCTCCACCTTACTGCACCAACTCAAAATGCCTCCCAGCCTCTGTTCCCAGGATTTTCAGGGGGCATTTTGAGCTGCTGCAGGAAGGGATGGCAGGAAAACTGAACTCTTCGGGTAGAAGTCCTTGTGCCCATAGAAAGATTTGTTTGGATCCAAGTTAACATTTGCACAGTCAAACCAGGATCAGAATGACCATCCGCAAGCCAAAGGCTGGTTTCACCAACTAACCACCATTTAAATGAACCACAGCATTGTGTTATGACTGAACTGAGCTGTACATCATTTACATATGTCAACATTAACCTGCCAGGATTGGTGCCCAACTCTGCACACAGAGGTTAAACAATGCAATATGGAAGTTTGCTACTTCTGGTAAATATTAAACCTTTTGGTTTTGTGATTTTGTCAGCTATCTAAGCTAATAAGGCCTGAGGAAAGAAGAGAGCGCTGGTCTCTAGACAGGCAGTTTAAAAGAAAATTCCTGTTTCATGGTCTCAGAAGATAAAAGGCTGGAGAAGCATGCAGTTGGAAAAGAATCTTTTCCACATACAGGCCGACACAGTGCAAGCTTTCCTGCTCCCCTCCCTTAGCACCCCAAAACTAAATAAATCCACTTGGCTTTGATTTTCACCAGTAATGAAATGAGTCACATTTAGCCATAAATTAATATGATTAATCCTGAAAAGCCAGCCACTGTTTTAAATTTACCCACTGGCAGTCACATGTGCCTGCACACAGTTGTTTCCGTGGGTTGTGTGTAATTTTGTGAAAATTACACCACCCTTGCTCCCCTTGACATCAAAGATGCTAACAAGAGGTGGCCTGTGCCAAAAGTGTGAGTTATTCCCTACCAGACTTCCCTTATTCTCTTTGTGAGCAGAGGTGAAATACCAAAGCACACAACTGATTGCCAAACTCGGACAATGTTATTATTCTCATTTAATTTATGACTCATCAAAGGAACGGAACAGTGCTTTCCCCAACCTTCCAAGGTACAAGCACATTCACTCCAAGCCAGAAGGAATTAAAAAACACCAAAAACCTCTCTAACCCAGACTTCTGCACCAAAGGCGCTGTCCCTATTAAGAACATAGGAACATAAGAGACGCCAATGTTGGATCAGGCCAAAGGCCCATCCAGTCCAACACTCTGTGTCACACAGTGGCCAGAAATACCAGGTGCCATCAGGAGGTCCACCAGTGGGGCCAGGATATTAGAAGCCCTCCCACTGTTGACCCCCCACCCAAGCACCAAGAAGACAGAGCATCACTTGCCCCAGAGTCCCTATCTATACCTTGTGGCTAATAGCCACTGATGGACCTCTGCTCCATATGCTTATCTAATTCCCTTTTGAAGCCGTCCATGCTTGTAGCCGCCGCCACTTCCTGTGGAAGTGAATTCCATGTGTTAATCACTCTTTGGGTGAAGAAGTACTTCCTTTTATCCGTTCTAACCCAACCGCTCAGCAATTTCATGGAGTGCCCACGAGTTCTTGTATTGTGAGAAAGGGAGAAAAGTACCTCTTTCTCTACCTGCTCTATCCCATGCATAATCTTATAAACCTCGATCATGTCACCCCTCAGTCGTTGTTTCTCCAAGCTAAAGAGCCCTAAGCGCCTTAACCTTTCCTCATAGGGAAAGTGTTCCAACCCTTTTATCATTCGAGTTGCCCTTTTCTGCACTTTTCCCAAAGCTATAACACAGGCTGTGTTCCACATGCAAGCAGCAGTCCTTGTGAAGGATTTCATCTCTCAGTCTCATATACAAATAACCTCATGATTTACAAGAACAGGCCACTTGCTTCTCCTGTGGTGAGAGGAGAGTGAGGAAGAAGCCCTGGAAAGGGACCGCAGAAGCCCCAAACCCACTACATTTACTCCCCAAGGTAACCTGGCAAGATAGAACAAGTTACGTCCTAAGAGGCCATCATCGCTCAGCAGCTTCAACAAGTTCAGTCGGTTAATTTGCCCTGTGATGTGAAAAATAGCTCCTCTCATCTATCCGTCTTCCTTGCTTGCATGTTCCTGTTGCTTCAGGAGGCTTTTTCCTGTTCCACAAGTGTTTTGTCCCCTTTAGTGGCCAATTCGATATGACACTGACTGGTTCATGTCCGGGATGTGTCCCCACAGATATAAACCGCGGGTTTTTATGCCAGACGTAAAGTGATATAATATCAAATCAACCACTAGATGGTGCAAAGCAGGCACAGAACAGAACAAAAATCCAGAAGCAACAGTAACACACAAGTGAGGAAAACAAGATCAGGGTGTCTTAAAGTCTGCTTCCTCCTATAATAACATGTTCTATTTGCTGGGACCATCCCGAGGCCTTGTTTTGGTTACCTCTGCTTTCAGAATTTGTGGGTGGATATCAGAGAAAGGGCAACATCCCATGGTGGCACCTTGATTGTGGAACTCCCCTTCAGATTCATTCATTTGTTACTGCTGTTATTTAGGTGCTGACTGGGTTAAAAAATGCATTGTTCTCCAGGGCTTTTGATGGTGAAAAATCTTCTTCTGCTTTATGCGTTACACTTTGAGGATGCATGATTTTTAGCGTGTGGGTTTGCTGTGGTGTTCTGCGTGGTTTTAAAATAGATTTGTTTGCTAGCTTGAAGGCCCAGTATGGCAGAAAGATAAGCTCAAAACATTTCACATAAAGAAACAAACAAACTACAGGGGAGGGAAGCATGGCAGTACTATCTAGATCAGCCAATGAGTTTGGAGCTCTTTTCCATTTAGAATCTGACAAGTTTCCTCTAGAAAGGCTTATTCATTCTTTACCAGATTTCTTACATAGAGAATCTTGTAAGTGCTAATATCTGTAATATCCTTCTGAGTAAATTATTATGATGGCTAAGTAAACCCCTCATTGGTTTTGTTCCAGAGACCCACTTCTTACTACTTAAGTTAAATGCAGCACTATGCAACCTGCAGATCAGGTCACACAGCCTGAACACAGGTATAATCTGTAACTGTGCGATCATACTTTTTAAAAAAGAACCAGAAGTAGAACCCCTTCCCCCCACAATAGGACTATAGATGTTATTAGGGTTGCCAATATCCAGGTGGGACCTGGAATTCTCCCAGAATTACAGCTAATTTCCAAACTTTACAGATTCGTTCCCCTTGATAAAATGCCAGTTTTGGAGAGTAGACTTGAGCACGTTACATCTGTGCTGAACTCCTTCCCAGACTCCACCGTCCTCAAATTCTGCCTCCAAATGTCCAAAAATTTCCCAACCCAGACTTGGCAACCCTATATCTTACTGAATTTATGGTTCAGTCCAGAGTTACTGGTGGTTTCTCCGTACCCAAGGCAAAATGACAGTCATCCTTTTCCCTTGCTATATTAACAAAATTCACTAGAAATATTGTCATTAAAATAGACACCTGCTGTTGTATCAGTGGCATGTAAATAGTGTAAAAATGGTACAGTGTAAAATACGGGATAGAAATGCCGTAAAAGAAACCAACAAAATCAGGAAATTTGCCAAATTTGCCAGTCTTCCTCACTATGCCTGTAAATGAAAACAAAAATTAAAAATACACATTTGTATATCCATAGACACAATGAGCAAATTAGACAGAACTGGATGATACAACCTGAAAACCTATGCCCTAGCAGTCACAAGCAAGATATGCCTTAGGAATGTTCGGCTAAATGGCTCTGGCAACCTATAATCTGACCCTTTACCCTTCAAAAACATCCATCAAGTCAATGAAAGGAAATAGGATTTTTTATCCTTAATCACATTTTCTGACAGTAGACCACCTCCAATAGCATTCACCAAGATTGGTCTAAACAAATCTAACAAGAAAGAAAGAAAGAAAGAAAGAAAGAAAGAAAGAAAGAAAGAAAGAAAGAAAGAAAGAAAGAAAACAGTCCTTTCTCCATGCTGTCCCACCCCTACTTTACAAGCCGCCCAGGGTGTCAGTATTCTGAACTGGCACTTCTGAGGACTTGGCTGTGCTTCTTCTGTGCAGCAATATCACCGTGTCCTAAACTACAGTGAGTTTTGAAGAAAAAAGCAGGGTGAACAAAGGATACTGGGGGGGGGGGGAGAGACTAGGACATGTCAGCACAGTTGCATTTAGCATAGCACAACAATTAATTTCATTCTGATTTGCATAATGCTGCTTCCCAACATCACCTCTTACTGTCTGCCAAAAAGAAGGATAAAAGGGACATATCCACTGGCAAAGGAGCTGGAAGAAATAGTTAGGGGTGGGGGAGAACAAGCCTTTAGAACAAAGGCAATGAACACTCTGTTAATCCAGATTCATTTAAACAATGAATGCAAAGGTGTGGAGCAAACAAGCTAAAGAAAGGCCAGTGAAGCTAAATGGACCATCATATCCAAATCCACCCCCTGCCCAACACAACACGTTAGCACTGACAGATGCGGCATATTTCAGCACAAAGTTGAGACTGTAACAGATAGCAAAACCATATGAGAGAGAGAGAGAGAGAGAGAGATCAGGAACAGAATAAAGTTTCTCTTTTCACTATCTTGAGAAACCCAAGTCATCTGTGTCTAGGCAAAGAAGGACATGGTAAACCTTGACACTTGGCAGGAGGAGGAACAGGACTCTGAATTTCAAAACAGACAGGTCTGAGAAGTTGCACCAATAAAACATTCAAACCATCATGCCGGGTCTAAAATGACCTTGGCTTATAATTTGTAGTTCAGACACTCAGGCTCTGTGTAATGTTTGGTTTGTAAAAAGATACAAGATCATTCCTATTCACTGCCAACTAACACTCTCTAAATATTTTTGTAGTCTTGTAATGCTTAAAAAAACACTACAGATTTCCTTGCCCCACCCGCCAGGGGAACTCTCAGTAGTAGCCTTCTCTCCCTTCAGTGGCATTTGCAGTCTGGTGGTCCCCCAGGTTATAAAGGACTATCCCTGAAACTCCTGCCCCCCCCCTCCGCCTTTCCAACAGGGACCTGTCAGGAAAGCAATGACCCAATAGGCTCCTTACTTATAACCTTATCCGTCACTGGCATCCGTAACCAATGCAAGCCACATGCCAGATGGCAGTGTTTACTTGAACATCTACATTGAAACCAACTCATTTGGGGGGGGGGGTTGGGGGGGGAATGAAATTTAAGTTAGAAGGTTATGCTAGAAGCAAACAAGTTCTATTCTGTCATCTCTAGTTAAATGATACAAACCTTAAAATAAGAATGTGACAGTACGTGTGGCCCAAGGATCACCCTAAAAACGAAAACTCTGGAGGTCATCAGCAGACTCTGCGAGCAAAACAAAAGCTGGCATTCTGCAGGTTTATTTTGAAAATCATCATCCTTCATGTCTGCTGTCAAATACTTCCTTAGACTCCTCAAAGGAACGAAACAATATAAAAGATGACATTTTATCTATTCCTGAGCGTGTTGCCTCTACTGCCCCTCAGACAACCCAACAAGTAGTAAATTTTTTAGACAAAGCCATCTTTTCATACAGGAAAAAAATAAGCAAATAAACCTGTTTCCATTGTGTATTTGCATATGCTTACAAACCTATCCTCCTAGGTCAAATCAATTTTGTGCTGCTGTGACGCCGTCTTTCTCTATGCTTGTTTGAATGTTGTTTGGAGAAGATTCTTTTAAAGCAGTGCGGAGATGCAATGGCAGTGGAGCCGCCATGGAAGGACGATAAACATATGCAGACGTGCAAAAGTATGCTAGCACTGTTCAGGTGTGAAAACGAAACCAAATGTAGACAGCTTTTTTAAAGATGGTGTCAGAAGGCTGGGACACGGGTGGAAAAGACAAATGCAGATTCGACCTTTATCTGGCAAAGCACCCCTCCCCCACTTACATCCCCCCCCCACGCCATCCTTTCTCAAGTCTCATGGGGTGCTCCATCCATTCTCCTCATCCAGAGGCCTTCCTGAAAAGCTTTTTCAATTTACCTCCCTGGTCTCAGGAGTGGGGAAATGAAATTGACATGGATCTGTTCTGGTTTTCTTCCTTGTTTTTTAGCATTCAGAAAGAGTGTGCTTTTGAAACACTGGAAAATGGGAACACGTACCCTTCAAACATCAATATCAAAAAGGATAGAAAGTTGACCAAATGGTGGCACAGTTACAGGAGAGAAAAGGTAGTTGGCTTGTGTTTGCCACACTGTTTCTTTGTTTGGAAAAAAAAGAGTGCATTTTCTAATACTTGAGTACCTCAGAAGACAACATATTCACGGTGCCAAACGAAACAGAATTGTACACCCTTCAAAGCCTATTGGACCTGGAAGGGTATAGCTTTGCTTAGAATTAAGTTTTGAAATCCCAGCATTTAAAAGTACAGCAAACAGCACGGTCATGGTGAGGAATCGGGGAACTGAATTCACCTAGAACCAACATGTTGCAAGATAAATTCTGGGGAAATGCAATTTTGCAGACATTTTACAAACACTGATAATAGCTATGTGCTTTTGAATTTACACAGGAGTCTGGAAAAGCCATTAAATGAACCAAACTTAATTTTTTTTTTGAGTTACATTATTTTTATTTTCAGAGCCAAAAACAAAAACAAAAGATCCTGGTTGGGCTGATATAAAACTAGCCAAACAGAAAATTCAGTTCAGGTTATGCTTCTAAACTGTATTTCAAGAAGGACCAACAATGGATCCCCCCCTAGAAGCTAAATTGCTCCTCTTGATCTCGAAAATTATCTTTCCTTTTATGTTTACAGTATTCACTTGTTTCCAGGATTCATTAATGAAATAAATAAATCCGACATTCCATCCCTCATGAAACCCAAGGTAGTTTACATAGGTAGGATACTCTAAGGAGATTCCACTAGAACATCATCAGATTTTATCCCACCATCAATTTGATGACCATTTTCTGGTCATCAGTCCAACTGCATGATGGATACATAAGTGCCAGCTTATATATAAAAAAACCCCACTGACTGCTACACATGCTTCCAACTACTAACATGAGCATACCACATAATCCATTGTCCACAGCCATGTACTACATTACATCTGGACTCACACATGAAAGATTTAGAACAAGCATTCTTGGGATTACAGTACCCACCCAATGAAGTGAAGAAACATATCAAGAAACCAGAATGACACATGTCAGTGTGACAGACAGAAAATGCTGATACTTAAAGCATTAGAAATGCACTGATAAGAGGACACACAGGGTACCTGCTAAAGTCACTATGGATAGCAGTATCTATCTTATTAGAACAGGTTTGCTGCATATATGGCCATTGCTAAGTTTTGCTAATGGTGGTTGCCGCCATGTGGAGAATGTATATGAAGTTTATCACCATGCTGCTTGTACATGCTTCTGCTTACCTCAAATGGAAGAGCATTGTGCATCCTTTCTGCACATTAGGGACTCTCTGGATGAGGTCTTCAGCTATTTTATGGATGACACCTGAATGAGAGGGAAAGGGCTAATAGGTGTGTATTGTGTGTGTGTGTGTGTGTGTGTGTCAAACAAAGAACATGCATTTTATTCGAAAACTAAAGTACGTATGGAAATCATTTGACTACACTGGAATGTAAAATGTAAGTTCCTGCAGAGTTAGGTTACTGAGTGGGTCTCAGAGTACAGGTGAGAAGGTCAGAATTGTAAAGTCCCTTCAGTGTATTTCATTCTTGCAGGAGAAAGAGGAATTTATTCCATGTTAACAACAACCACATGGAACGTCAACACCATACACATTGTTTTCCAACTGAGTATAAAGTGATAACACCTGGAAGGATAGGAGAACAAAAGTCGCCATTTTGATGGGGGGAAAGGCAGAGGAACACAATTACCCAGCAGTTCTGAGAAATATTAATTCAAAATCCCCCTTTCATTAAAGAGAGAAATGTATTGAGTAAGTGAAGTTATGGGCATTAAAATGATGCAACTTGGCTTGTCCAGTGTCTAGTACAAAGCCTTTGGAGGTGGGCCCACCCCATTTAATGCAAACTGACACTCAGAAAAGGGTAGTTCTGTGGCATTCTTCTGAGACTTCCTGATATGTTTTAGTCACTGGAGGAGATCCATCCCAGCTTTTTTTCAAAAATAGACTGCTTGGGGCTGGACTTAAGGTGACAAACTATCATGCCACACCTGTCATTGTATTATCGTGTTGGTCTGAGAAGAATCATCCTCTGCTTACGTTGCCCTTCCATGAGCAAAGCAGAGCATGTATTTTGTGAGAGCAATACCGGATTTGCCGCTTCGGGTAGAAGCACACACGAAATTCTTATAGGTACAGTTGCAGGGTATATATATAATTGCCAAGTGCATACTGAAAGTGTGGAACAAAGTGGGCAAGGGAAGGAGGAAGGGCTGCTACCTCCTAATACTCTCCCAGGCCCAAAGCTGTGACCTGGAGTTAACACACCATTCAATTTTTAAAAAGAATGACCTTGGTTCAATAGTTTTACTTGACCTAATTTCACCTATCCTTATATGGACATGCATACCTGCCAGGAACCTTTTATGGGCATCTGGCCAAACCCCAGAAAGCAGAAGCATTAGCAGGGCTGGAGTCACCACCCTCCAGGGCATTGGAAAAATGAAGGTCCCACCTGCTTCTGGTGACCAGGTTAAGTTAGGTTAAATTAAGTTAAGTCAGGCTAAGTTAGAAAGGTGGGGGGGGAGCATAGGTGACCTTCCCAGGTGCCTTAGTACAGTCCCACACTATTTATCTCCTGCAGAGTTAGGTTTCCTCGTGTTTCCCTTATGCTTGAATTCAGAGGATGCTGGGCTGATGAAAGGCAAATGGGTGGTATGCATGAAGTGGGCCTGGTTGCATGCAGGCAGCAAATGGTATCTGTCTGGGCTAAAGGTGGATGCCTGCTATCAGGCTGCAAGCTGGTATATCAACATTTTAAACAAACAAAGGGCAGGAAGAAGCCCAGCCTTAAAACCCTCTCCTCTACATTTAGGGTCTCATTTAGATGTGTTGCTTGTGAGGCAAAAGCCGCCCCAAGTCGGGCTGACAGGCCTGTGCATGGAGATCTCGGGAACTTTTGGGGGTGGGGCATGGGGAGAGACAGCAGCACAGGATGCGGTGGCATCCCTGCTGGCAGATCACCTGGAAGTGATGTTACCACATCTCATGATGCTCCCCCTGCATTTTTGTCCCACTGCTCCATTGAAAGAGCATGGGGGAATGGAAGCCAGGGATGGGAGTTTGCCCACCAAAGGCTCGCCCAGAGCCCGTATCTCATTTAAACCTTGCTGCTTCCCTTGCAAAGTAGTGATATCTGTTTAGGAGCACGGCGGAGATCCAGAACTAGGGTGGGTGCTGGGGTGCAACTAAGCAGAGGAGGTGCTGAGCACATGCATCAAGAAGTTCTTGTGCTTTTCCAGCATCACATTTAAATCAAGCTATGAGACCAAGTTCAAGGGAGGATGGCTATGCCAGGGTTGTACTACTTGCAGATGGAGGAATCCCATGACTGATTGCTCCTCCAAAGGCATTGCTGCACACAGAACAGTTGATCTCAGGGAGAAAGTTAGGCTCCAAGCCCTCTCCCTTGACATCTTGTTTTCTAAAGGCAGGGGATGTTTGCATGGAAGAAGAACCAGCCATATGAGGCCTCACTCTCTGCTTGAAGTGTACAGTCCAGGCACAGATTTAGCAGCTCACTGAAAAGAGACCAAAGTTTCACAAGAGCATGAGCTGTCCTTTCATCAGAGGCTGGCTGGAATGCACGCAATTACTTGGGGGAGAGAAGGATGCAGGAAGGAAGTAACCAGCAATCAGGGATTCTCATTAAATGTTGAATCAGCTTCCAAAACAATGAAAAGGCAGTTTTAGTTTATGGTACAATGAAAGATGGGAGAGGCACACAGTTAATTCAGCGTGCCATCTGGTGCAACTCTGCATTTCAGACCAATGTGGCTGTACCATCCTCTATCCAAACAGACCAATCACAGCAGCAGAAGCTGATTCTTTCAGTAGTGCACTCTGAACACCATCTGCCTGAACTATCAACTCCATATGATTTGTAACTCAAATACACTGGCTGGATTCAAATGTATGGCAAATCACGGTTTGCTGCGAAGTTAATGAGCCCAGAGGGATCCTTGGTCTCGGCGTTCCCTCTTCCACTTGTGTTCACACAGGGAGACAATGAGAAGTTTCTAGGTTTGTGGCAAACCAGAGGTTTGCTGAATAGGCAATCTGCAGTTTGTGCTTGCTCTATCAACCAGGGTTTCAAATTAGGAACCGATCAAAAAATATAGCATGGATATAGTGGTGAATCATGATTTGCTGTCAGGATTGTCAGCCCCCCCAGTGGAGGATCCCCTGCCCCCAGCTCCTGTTTCCCACTGCTGCTCCAAGGGGTGGGGTAGAAAAATAATAAACAAAATGGCCATTGGACCAATGGCATGATGTCACTTCTGGAGAAAATGACAAAGTGATGTCTCTCCTCTCTAGGAATCACTAGAAACACTATGGTTTTACGATACAGTTTTTGGTGATGCCTACAGAAGTGTGACATAACTTTCTGGTTTTTCCCAGGAGTATGATGTCACTTCTAGATTTTCCCCAGAAGTGATGTCACAATGGTGCAAAGGTACCCCCCCATGTCTCTGCCTCCCTGTTTCTTGCTGGTTGCTAGGCCATGGCTGGCACCCCTATTTGCTGTTGTCCTATAAGAAAGTCGCTGAAAAAGTGTTTCAATCCATTTCTTTCCCACTTTCTCATTTGTGTAGTAAAACACTGGTGTTTGCCAATATATGACTTTTTTTTCAAACTACACATAATGAAATTATAACAGCAAATAATAACATTTAATATTTATAGAAACTTTTTTTGAATCTTCATATACATCATTTAAGTTATCTTTACAACAGCCTTATAGGGTAGGCTGTATTTCTGGTGAAGAGGGAGAGCAGTGTGGTATGTCAAAAGCCACCTTTTTTGTTCACAGCAGATTTGAGACTTGATCGGGAGACTTCAGCTCAAAGTTTACATTCTTGGCTGCTGCACAAAACCAGATCTCAATGGCACACCAGGGGGTATCTGATGGTTATACTTTTTAAACTGTTAATCACAAACCTGAAGATCCAACACCAGAAAAGATAATTAACTTGAAAGGTGCACCACACAAACCACAGAGTGTAGGTTCAACAGACACACACGCGCAAGTTTTTAAATACTCGTCTCTATATTTTATAAGACGAACATTTGGGTTTTATGAAATACCAAGGACAAAGATTATGAAACTAGAGGGAATAATATACTTTGAAAAGTATAATTTAAACAGTGTGTTAGTCAGAAACAGGCTTTCTCAAACAAGTTGCCAGTGAAGAAGAGATTATTCTGTTCCCCTTTTAACTGCTAAGAACAGGGTTTGGCTACCTTTCTATTTATGTCCCTTTTGTTCACTAAAGGAAGAACACTAACTGGTCAAACTAGTTCTAGATTTTTTTTGTTTGTTTTTTAAAGCAAAAACTACACACAATTGAAAGGACTACATATTTTTCCTGGAAAAAGGAGCAAGCAACAAGAGAAAACAGAGCGACTGGCCAGAGCTGCTGGCCAAACCAATTATTTGTCTCTACCAGACATTTATCTTCACATCTATGTCCTAAATAAAAACAAATGCCTTGTCGTCCTGGGAACCTGGCAAGTGGGCAGAGCCAAAATCCAGAGTCACCCTCGAAGCTGAGTCGTGCCCAAACTAGACTGGATGGCAGCAAACCCATCTTTCTAACATGAAGGCCTGCCACAGTCATGAACCAATAGGGCCCAATTCTAAAAGCAAAACAAGAGCATGGGTGGAAGCCCCTAGTCCTGAGCCCCTAGTGTATTTTCTAGCAATCTTTCCCATGAGATTTCCCTTCCCCTCCTCCATCCAGGCTCCAATACTAGCTGAAATGAAAGTGACATGGAGAGACATACTATGGGACCCACATTTTCTCCTTTAAAATTAGTAACATCACAGCAGGAAAGCCAGTTTTGAATAGTAAAACAAAGTGGATGTTGAAGAACTAACCCTCTGCATTCTTCTCCACTTGGCTGAGGCAAATTGAGTCTACACAAGCCTGTAATTTGCATTTTAGGAATGGGTCAAGACACTTTTCTCTTTGAGCCACGTGGAAGGGCTCTGTGCCACCCACATATGCCTTTTTTGGTTTTACAATGACAGCCCCCACTCCTTCATTTCTTTTTAGTTAGATGTGCATTTAAGGTGGTGGCTCTGCCTCATCATATCCACTTTGGCCTCAGTTGACAATATAGTGATCCAGAAAATATGCTGGTAAAACAGCACGGCAGGGAAAGCTTAAACAAGTTTTCTTGGGATGTCTGAATGCATCTACAAACTTTTGCTGAGGATCAAGGAACATCTTCCAGCACATGAACTGTGTTTATTCACTAGGACTGTATGTATTCTCCAGCTACAAATTCCAAATTCTACAACCAATGTAAAATATTGCACCCATAGATTAATGTTGCTTTTGTCAGTCAATGAAAAGCTGCAGAACACTGAAATTGAACATCATGATCAACGGATATCTTACATGCCTACCTCTTTTGCCTATGTGGCTTCACCAGGAACGTGGATACTTTCAAGCCTATCCTATCGTCATAAAGGCCAGAAACCTGCTCTTTAATGTTCAGATTGTCAAAGTACTGAATTGTCTTATCCATTACTGAATTTTTCGGTTTCCCCCCGACGAACTGGGCAACGCCCCCAACTTGAGTGACGTCACACGTCACTTCCATCGACGTGCTGGCGGCGCACGTGTGCATCCGGAGCCAGCTCCCGGAGCCAGAGAAGCCTCCCCCACTGGTGAGTTTGCCAGACTTGGCAACCCTATGCAGGCCCTGGAAGTGAGGCCATTTCCACCACAGTCTACATCCACTACTGTAACCACAGTGGCTTCTATGTCAGTAAAAACAGGGTTGCCAGCCTCCAGGTTGGGGTCTGGATTTCTCTCAGAATTACAACTGTTTTCCAAAGACGAGTTCCCCTGGAGAAAAGGGCAGCTTTAGAGGGCAGGCTGGATGGCTTCCGATTCCTACTGAGTTCCCTTCCCTCCCCAAACTCTGCGCTCCCCAACCCAGGTAGTGGCCTCCAAATCTCCAAGAATTTTCTCAGCTGGAGTTGGCAACCCTAGTACTAAGAATATATGTCAAGAAACTATTGGACCATTGACCTGGATAATGCATAAGCTTTTTAACCACTCCAAGGCAGAAACATTTGAATCAGAAACAGTATCTCACGATCCAGTTCCCAACTGCTGGAAGTGAAGCAGAAAACAGTTCCATTTTCTGTGCTGAAAAATAAATAAAGTGCAGCATCCTGCACAATATCTGGTATTCCTACACATTTCTATGTACAAATGTGTGCATAGCCATGGAGGTGACTAATGATGGCTGTGTCAAATGTTCCTAGTATGCAGTTTTGGCACATTTGATCTTCTTTCAGAAAGCCAGACTTCTTTTTAGAATTATTTTGAAACTGACTGTTCTTGGTCATTCCATTAATGTGCTATCTCTGAAGCACTTTGGCTGCGGTCACATGGAGCATTAGCCACGCTACTGAGACGGATGATAGGCGGATTTTCCGGGCACGATCACACCGCAACATTTGGAAAGCGTAGAGCTCCCATGGCGAACCCGAGGCTTCCCACCGAAGATGCGGAGTTAAAAACTAGTACCTCCGAGGTACTAGTTTCCGGAAACCGCGGGGCAAGGGCTGGCGTCTGATCGCATTTCCAGTTGTAGTCCGTGGCATCCGGCGCCCGCCCATGTCCCGTCGCAAACAGGTTCCCCCCCCCAAGTCTCCACAGGATGCGCACAAGCACCCAACAATGCATGCGCACGAAGAGGAAAGCAAAAGTTCTGTTGCTCCACAGAATTGCGCATGCCATTGGTGAGATCGTGCCGTGCCGCTTCTTTGCCATGCTGCAGGATCATTGGGTGATCGCCACCTCGCCCTTACCCACGGGACTTGTGATCGGGCGGCCGCACGTTATTTTGCTCCGGGCCAAACTGCCACGCTCCCCCCCCCCGCATTTTATGGCCTGTGTGACCGGGACCTATGGTCATTTCTAACAGGACTACTCCCCCCACACACACCCTTTTCCATGGCATGCTCTTCTTTTTAACATTCCAGGTTGAGCACTATAGTGCTAAACCAATGTAGCACTTCACTGTTACAGCGGCACCATTGAGATACATTGAGATTTCGGCTGTTGTTATGTGGATACAGGAGTGGATGAAGAATGGATGGGTGAACATCAGGACATTTGCTACAGACACTTTAGGTTAGCAACTTCTGTAACACCAGTCACTGATGCCCTGAGCACCCACTGCCCAATGAGCTACTTTCCTCCTCCTGTAGCCACGTAACAACAGACACAACCTCAATGTATCTCAGTGGTGTCAAGGCATCTCAATGGTGCTGCTGAAGTGCTATACTGGTCTAGCGCTATAGCCAGGGGTCATTTCCTACGGGAGTGCACAGGAGCTCCGGCAGTAAGGAGCCCAGGGGGTGGGCACATGCAACAAGCCCAACCCCCTGCACCCAGCAGCCCTCAGCTGACAAACAGTACGAGCACTCTGATTTTTATACCAAACTGAACGTGCAATTTTTCAGTTTATGTATTTGTTTAGGACATTTCTATGCTACCTTTTTAGAGTCCTGCTTGAGGCATCTTAGTTAAAACAGTGTAACAATATAAAAAAGCCATTTAAAAAGCCACTAAAACAATCCATGGGACATAAACAGTGAAAAAAACTATGCATAAAATAGAAGCAGAATATTTTAAAACCTGGTAAGATAAAAACCTCTAATTAAAGGTCTGAACAATCCAACATCTTTTTGGCCTGGCTCCAAAAAGAAGGTAAAGTAAGAGCCAGGTGAGACTAAAGGGGGAGGGTATTCCATAGGTTAGGTACCACCACAGAAAATGCCTTGTCTCTAGCTGTCACCTCTAAAGATGGGGGCACACAAAGAAAGCATTGAGAAACAGATCTTAACTGGTGGGCTGGATAGTAGTGGGGGGGTACCCTGCCACCAATGCTCCCTCTAAGCTGTGGAGTCTTGTGAGCAAAAATCCTACTTTGTGACCTGCTGCCATTAAAGTTGTGAGCGAGCGATTTGGCTACTGCATAAGTTAGTTTGCTCTGGAGCCATCCCTTCCTGAGCTAAGACAAAAATGTGTGAGCTGGTGGCTAAAAAACTGAGCTAGCTCACACTAACTCAGCTTAGAGGGAACACTGCCTGCCACTAAGGCATTTAGGGCTTTAAAGGTAAGAATCAGCACTTGAATTGTGCCCGAAAAAGAAGGGTAGACAGTGCAGGATTTTCAGCACAGGGATGACATGATCCCTGTAACCAACTCCTAATAGTAGCCTGGCTGCCACATTTTGGACCAGCCAAAAAATCTTTGAGATGTCCTCCCAAAAGAGGTAAAAGGAGGTCAATTGTTGCATCTGGCAAAAGCAAGTTTTTTAAAAAGGTGAGCTATTTTGGCTCCACCCAACTGAAAACAAATATTTCTGCTAAGGGGTATATTCTCAGATGAACTAGCGCTATCAGAAACAAAACTGAGGGGAAGAAATAAACATATGAAAGTATTAGCCTCTCTTTAAAATCAAGTTATACAACAAGGAGAGGTGCTTTGTACACTGTGATTTTAATAGGTACACCTTGGCAGCCTTTGTTGCCAATCCATTTAAACTGAAGCATCTGAAGCACACAAACACACACAAAACACTCACACATCTCCTTAAAAAAACCTCACACACCACAGCTAGCTTCAGCTAGTCCTTTCTCCATGGCACAAGTTTTCACACTATGCATGAGGTTCAAAAAAATTGTATGCACTTCAAACGCTTCTGCGTAATATCGGTAGGCTTATGAATCGCTCTTCCCCTAGATATAACCTATTACCTTGCATATCTGAAATACAGAACAGGGATTTCCAGATATCCCTAAGAAACCAATTAATTCCAGTTGGTGGAGATGCTTTTTTTATGACAAGACTAATTGTACGAGTATTACCAAATCAGATCAGGAAAAATATGTTTATTAAAAGTACTAGTTCACACTTCTTCTAATGCTTCTCCTCTTTGCACACTTGCCTCCTCTTACTTCTTGACTAGACAAGAGGTCAGAAGCCACACTTTGCCTTGTTAATGTAATGAAGAGTGTAGACAAGTGGACTGTCCAGGGAACAGACTGCTGGAGTTATGACCCAGTGACCTTGAGCAAGTCCCTCTATCACAGCCTCAGTTGTCTACAAGCAGTGATGACAGAAAGTTTGTGAGGATAAAAGAAAACAGAGTTGCATGCCAAAAAGGGCTGACAAAGCTATCTTCAAAACCCACCCTCTTGATGCTCTTTTTATACAGTGCCCTATTAAACAGGTTTACTCATAGTTCTCATAACTCTACCCAGGTCTATTAATCAGCAGGACTTACTCGTAGGAAAATGCTCTTAGAATTGCACTGTTACTCAGGGGTCATTTCGTAGAAAAAGGAGTGCAGGAGCTCATTAGCATAACTTATTTGCATATGCCACACCCCCTGACATCACCGGAAGTGTGTCAGAAGGCAACACCCACCGCTCAGGCTCCACTGGACTGTTTTGGATTCCTAGCTATTGGGGGGGGGGACTGTCCTCGCAGATCTGTCCTCGCAGAGGAGGGAGAGCTTGTACCTGAATAAAACTTGGTCATAAAGGTGCCACTGGACTGTTTGGGGCCGGGGGGCCGGGGGGGAGCTCTGCAACTTACCTGGCTGCTTCTTGCTCTGACTGAGGGCTGCTGGGAGCAGGGGATGGGGCTTGTTGCATGTGCCCACCCCCTGGGCTCTTTTCTGCCGGAGCACCGCTCCTGTGCGCTCCTGCAGGAGATAACCCCTGCTGTTACTATATTAATGTGTTCAGGTCAATATAAATTACAGAGCAACACTGAGGCTAAAGTTGTTGTGTGTGGTTTTTTTCCAAAGACCTCAAGAGAGCCCTTCCCCCTTAAAGCCCCACCTTTATCAGGATTCTTTATAACTGGTCATGTAGCTCACCATGGAGATTAATTGAAAGCAAGGAAGTGAAAACAAAAAGCAAGGATTTCTTGAGGCAAGGATTTCTGAAGAAATGTGCTGATCAGTCTTAGTAACAAGCTACTAGTGTGTTAGTGCTTGAGTAACTGAGTCCTATTGTCAATATTTTTTTCTCATTAAAAAATTGTGGTCCCACACCTCTTTTCTTTCTACTGCTATTGTGATACTCTACTTATTGCCATTTTTATTAGTTTCTTTCATTCCCGTAAATGGATACCAGAGGTAACTTATGCTGATTCAAAATTATTTTAGAAACCCACTCATCCACCTTTCAGCCTACACAGGCACAAAGACTCCTGGGAACATAAACAGATACAGAGGCATCAAATTAATGCTATAATCTCATGCAGTAAGAAAATACGTTGTGGTGGATAGGATGTGAAGTGTGACGGTGGCAAACTTTGGTGGCGATTCTATACATACCACACAAGATTCAAACTGGAAGCTTCCGCAAGTGAAAAGGCCAATTTTTATTCATACTGTGCAGGTTATCTAATTCACTTACTTTCACAGATGATTGATAGTCACACTACAAACTGTGGCAGAGACCACTAAATCCTAATCAAGGTAAATACATTAGTGTTTTTTTTAAGTTTGTATCATCTTTCCAAAAGAAAAACCCATATAAGACTTAATTGGTTCTCTATGGCTGGGGTCCAACAACTCCCATTAAATCTTCCTGTGACATAGAAACTCTGCACTAGTTTGCTCATTGCAGAGAAAAGCTAAACAGAAGGTGAACTTGAAAGCTTGTACACTGTTATATATCATTTCCCCCCAAGAATCTTGAAAACCAAAAACCCATATACAAATAGACAGATTTGGTTCAAGTAGAAGCATTTGCCAAATGCCCTGGAAACCCTAACTGGATGATTGGATTCAGAAAATTCTGATGCCAAATATGAAAAAGTCCACTAGAGGGCTCAAAACCTTCTTAATGGAGCTCCAGCCTACTGTGATGGTGCACAATTTCTCCCAAAGCCTTACAGACACAGGATACCACTGCTACTAGTAGGGGTTCCAATTAGCCAGTATTTTAATGGCACTCCCAGTAAAACTGTGTCTTGTCAGGTCATTCATTATTGGGGCATGAACTCCAGGTTCTGTTCCATTTTCACACTTGATTCAACAATTCTTCTTAAGTTCTACCTGCCACAGTTCACACATGTAGAAAAAATTTTTTATAACCCAGAAGTTGGCAACTGTGCCTGTTGTGCTCTCGTGACTTCACATACAGATCAAAGTGTCATAAAACTTGCATCATATAATTTGTGAACACTACAGATCTTCTGTCTTCTCTGCACACTCAGGCCACCACTAATCCTTTCAGGATGACACAGAACTCTCAATGGAAGAGGGGCTGTACTCCCCATCACAGGAATGATCCTATGAATGTGCTGTGGAAACACACCTGAAAAGCTGAACTCCTGCCTCTGAGGAAACCAATGCTCTTCATCTGGTATAGATGTTTAGAAGAGTAGGACCTACAAGCAGTGTTCCCTCTAAGCTGAGTTAGTGTGAGCTCACGCATTTTGTCTTAGCTCAGGAAGGATGTCTCCAGAGCAAAGTAATTTATGCAGTAGCCAAATCACTTGCTCACAACTTTAATTCCAGTAGCTCACAAAGTAGAATTTTTGCTCACAAGACTCCACAGCTTAGAGTGAGCATTGCCTACAAGACAGGCACATTGACAAGATTAAGGATGTGTAGAGAGCTGGTGTGATACAGCATCAGACCCAGGTTTAAATCCCTATTCTGCTATGGCAGCTTGCTGGATAAACTGTTCCATTTCCTCTCCACCCTCCAACTAGGGTTGCTAAGTCGATCTTCGCCGGGAGCGGGAAGTGACGTGACGATGCCAGGCACGCTGGGGGCGGGGGCACGGCCATACAAGGGAAAACCATAGAGTTTTCCCTCGGATGGCCGTGCCCCTGCCCCCAGCATGGTCGCGTCACTTCCAGGTGATGCGCATGTTGGGGAGGAGTCCCCCCGGGGCCCGATCTGGCGCCGCTGTGGAACGGGCCTCTGGGGCGGGGGTTTCCCCGCCCCCCGGGGGGACTTGGGAAGCCTACGTCCAACCCATTTCACAGGGATGTTGTTGTCAGGACAAAATAGAGGAGGGGAGAACACTGTTGTGAGTTGCTTTGGGCCTGCATTGAGGAGAAAAGCAGGACATAAATGTCCAAATAAATAATCATATAATTTATTGTCCTAAGCAAAGATGGATAACGAAGAACAATTCTCCTTCAAAGAGTAACACCCAGCAAGGAGGTGAAACAATAGTTTGTGTGAGTGCACAGAAGATTTCATCAGGCAAAGTTTTCTTGTCAGAAGACAGCACGCAATAAGAATACAAAGATTATTGCACAACTAATACAATCTTGCCTTTGGTTGAAACACGGCAGCCTCTGATGCTCCCAGGCTAGGTGCTCTGGCTCACTCACCTGAAAGTACAGCTATCTGGACATGTCCTTCATTACAGGGCAATACATACTATCATTAGCCTCAACAACTTTTGCAGCTTCCTCCTAAATAGCCTGGGAATGGTAGCTCTCAGTGCTTAGGCAAAAATGCTATTTGAATGGGTTTACTAATGTGGACATACTATTAGGAAAGGAATGGCAACCAAGACAGGGAAGAAGAATGTTTAAACTTCAAGCTAACAGCTTGATGTGTGATGCCAGAGAGCTGAAGCACTGGTATCCAAGAGTTAATTCCTTTTCACTGCATCCTGAAAAGCCAGTGGCATCTCAGTGGATCTAATTTCTTTTTTTTTACTGTAGCAATGTCCAATGGAGCAGCTGCACTCTAGAGAGCTTCTCGCCTGCGTGTCCCCGAGCTGTCAGTTTGCAGCACATCATCCCAACCATCCAAAAAGAAGGCCAGCAAAACAGTGAAGGCTCACCACAGCCTGCCAGAGAACATACTCTGCTCATTGGAAATCACAGTCAAATGTAATTCCGTCCCACCCAAACTTCTTGCAACAAAAAGTGACAAGAAAAGCAAACTCCAGGATACCCCTCAAGCCTCTCCAGACCTGCCAGAAGGTGCCTCCATTTGTTCAGTCTTTCAAAGAGTTTTCGTCAACACTTGCCTAGTTCAGAATACTTTTGCAAATGCAAATGAATGTGTGTCCCTTAAGTTTTTTCCCTTCCTTGCTTGAGCTAAAAACAGAGTGATTTAGGGGCCAGTTACAACCAGGCTGTATTTGGAAAAAACGTTTCAGGAAAATGTGCAAGTGGATGTATTTGGATCACATTCTAAAATGTATCTCCGAGATAACCAAGCAAAATGTGTAGGGGATGACCAGAAATGAGCTTCCCTGCTGCTGACCATTAGTTCTCAGCTGAGACATAAGAGAGGTGACTGAAAAATTACTCAACTGACCTCTACTTTTCGCCTCTACTTTAAAAATCTATCAGACAGAAGAAGGAAAAAGGTCTACCTGCAAAATTCTGATTGTGAGTATGAGTATATACTCATCTCAGAATGGTCCTACTCATAATGCCAACTAAGAATTTCCTTCCAAAACAGGCAATTGTTAATTCAGTTCCCCCACTACCCGTCATATCAGGTGACTTTCCAGGTCCACATTATTGGCTGGTGCTGGGGGAGGGAAAGGGAAAGGGAAACACATGATGTGATGATACTACACAATGTGTTTGGGGAACTACATTTTCCCTGGATAAGAGAAGAAATTGGTACACAAAGTTGCCATCCATAGCAGCAAACTCATGTTTGGTTTCATGTCTCATTCTGTATTCTGTGTTTTGGTGCTCTCCTGATATGACAGCTACACTCTTCTTATCACCTCCTTTTCACCATGCCCTTGCAGAGAATGGTTCACTCCTGTTCCACCTGTTCTAGAGCATTTCCAGTCATTTCACTAATTTTATAGAATAGCATCTCAGAGGAGGGTTCAAAGGGTACCCTCAGCCCCTTTTGACAGGAGGGCTTGCAAATCTGTCCTATTCTTGAGGCTGATAGCAGTGTGACTCTGTGGAACTAGGTAGGAAGGCTGGGTAGGGTATTTGTAATTTTGGGGAGACTGGTTTGCTGTATTCATGGTTGTTATTTCATGTGTTTTAGTGTACTCTTGGTCTCTCGGCATTTTGTTAACTGCCGAATCCCTGGAAAAAAGAGGGCTATAAATAATTTAAGAAAAAAATTAAGAAGTAAAGAAACAATCTTGCAAGTGCATGTCCAAAGCTGCTGAGAGAATGAATGACCAATTTAAAGCAGCCATTTTGAGAGCACCAGTTTGCCCTCCAAACAAAAGTGTTTTATGCTAGGTAGGAAGCAAAAATGAGGTGAACAGATTGAGCAGGAAAATATCTTCGGAGGACCTGAATACTAATCAAAATAGCTACAAGTCCCCCTCTTAAGTACAATCACTGTTCACCTTCTTTACATTATGCCTCTCAAAAATAAATTCTCATGACATTTGGCAAGGCATCTGGGTGAAAATACATAGCACAGTGTTCATGTACTCTAACATAATGTTCCCTGAGTGCAAACACACCCGAAAATGGTTTCTGAAAGGCTAAACAAGGGTATGTGCTGGGCATGCTGACCTGCACTGAAGAATTACACAGCTGGAAGCTGTGAAAAGTGGAGGAATTAAAGGTCAAGAAGTTACTTCTTGGACCATTCCAAGAGGTGCAGTAATGGGGTGGAAGATGCACTCAGCAAGACTAAAATATCACTCTTTAAATCTGTTTTAAAAGGACTGCTGCTACAGAAACAAGAAACAAAGAAAGGGGATAGTAAAACAAGACTGGTTCAGAGGTCATTTCGGGGGGCATCGCGGGGGATCGCAGTTCCCCCAGGTGAGGTACAGGGGGCGGGGCACATGATGAAGCCCCGCCCCTGCTTCCGGCCGCCCTGCTTCCGGCCCTCATTCAGCCTCTCCCCACCCCTGCCTGCCTGGGGCCAGGGAGGGCCTTCGTGGGGCTTCCTTGCACTCCCGCCGGCCTTGCAGGTCCACCGCCAGGCCCCTCATGGGGCTCGGCAGTGGAGCTGCAAGGCCAGCAGCGGCGACCGGGACCGTTGGGGGTGGGGTGTGTGGTCTTATGACACACTTCCGGTGATGTCAGGGGGTGTGGCATATGCTAATGAGTTATGCTAATGAGTTCCCCTAGCTCTTTTTCTACAAAATGACCCCTGGACTGGTTAATCCTAGTAAGTCCTATATAAAGGGTGTGTATATCAGTTTGAACCCTAGTCTACAGTATGCAAATCAAAACAAGAGATATTAAAGGCTGCTCTTTGCTTTGGCACTGCCACATATGAAATACCAATGATCCAATACCCATTTCCATCTCAGTAACTGTAGCCTGTCACTCAGTGATGAAGGAAGAGCCATCCAGCTCCACCCCTTGGAGGAAGCACAACTCCATGAATGAGAGATGGACATTCAGTTGCACCATCCAAAAAGTAATAAGCAATTTGCAAATTTCCTGTACATATAGCTAACTTTGGTAGAATTTCATGGACTCTCCCCCCCGGCCCCCATAGATGCAGGTAACGTTTCTTAAATCTGATAAGTTATTACAATACAATGTCTATATTATAGACATACAAAGTTATATAAACATTAGGACTGTGCTAGCTTCCCTTTGGGGTGGGAGGGAGGCTCAGCCATCTATCTAACGAAAACCCATCAATGAGCACAATTTAGCTGGACTTTCTGTCACAGGACACGAAAGTTGCCAGGGGCAGTTTTTTTTTATTGCTGAGCAATGTTAAAGCATAATAAAATACATCCAAGTTCACCATTCTCTATTGGTCACACGATCGCTTTTGAGTAAATGTCACCAAGAATTACAATCAGACTTCCCAGCGCAGGTGATGTGGAGGGGAGGCAGAGACAAGGTGAGTGGCTGGAGATCCAAGGGAGTAAGCAGGAATGGCCCTACCTGAGAGTATTTCGACAAGTCAGGAGTGTTATAAAACAAGATGGGACCCCAGTGACTCCCCTTCTGTCACTTGATCCATGTTGAGTCTTATTGCTGCAGTAGCACCCTTTGTCCATCAACACTGATGGTGCCAAAATGCTTCAGAAGGCAATCAAACACCTTATTTCCGGAAAAACTACCATGGTAGTGTTAAGGTCCCCTAACCTAGATAGCCCAAGCTAGCTGGATCTCATCAGATCTTAGAAGCTAAGCGGGCTCAGCCCTGGGTAGTACTTGGGTGGGAGACTGCCAGAGAAGCACAGGGTTGCTATGCAGAGGCGGGCAGTGGCAAACTTCTGTGCCTGTGGCATGGGACCCCTAAACATTTTTGGCTTGCAGGCACCTTTGGAATTCTGACCCCAGATAGTGGGAACAACCACAACATTGCTGCCACAAAAGACAAAGCCAATCACAAAACAGCTGCCGCCACCAACCACAAAATCTCAGGAGTGAGGTAATGCATAATTCTGATGATAACTCTTCAACATTTCAGGCAGAAGTTCTATTTAATGGGACGCCTTTTAGAATGAACATACTGTTTAAAAATATTTTCTTGTATGCAATCACTTTACCTTCAGTCACACAGTGAAGATCCTTGTGCTGTGGTGGCATCTGTTGCCAAAGCAACTTAAAAATCTGCACAGCCAATCAGATTTACAATTGCTAATCAGAAGCCTTGCTGGGCAAAAGCCCTACCTGGCCCTGCCCACTTTCTAAAAACACCTGGTGGGCACCAGGAAAGGTGTCTGCAGGTGCCATGGCACTTCCCCCACACCAGATTGGGGAACTCTGCTTTATGGGGTCACCATAAATTGGCTGCAGCTTGATGGGGGGGGGAACAGTGTTAAGGTACCCAGGCCATTGTGCACAGCATATATGGTTGAATCACACTGATCCATTCCCTAAAGACACCTTCCTCCAGTGGAAGGATCCTTTCCTATGTCAACAGACATATCCTTGCTTCAGAAGAAAGCACTGCCCCTAGAGTAATGGGTCTGCAGGATCCCACCTGTGTTCTCTCTCTCTGGATTGCCTTGTTGTGATTACTTTACAATTACTGCAATTCTGATTATTCAGTAAGAAACAAACTGTCCTTTTCTCAACACAGTTTATTTAACTTTAGGCTTATATACCGCTTGAACCCCGAAGGGTCTCTGAGCGGTTTACATATGATTTATAATACCTATCTAGGGCCACATTAACAGGGGAAGTGATTGCCTACCAGCACCCAGGCAGCAGAGCGGGCTCTTGTTGTTGTTCGGCTTCTTATTCCAGTGGGCTTTGGATGTTGATATTTTTCCGGCGTTCTTCCTCTTGGCGCCTTGGAGCTGGTCTTAGTTCAGCGGCTTCTCCCAGTGGTCTCCTCCCATCCTGATGGCTCCGCCGCACCGCACACCACCGCGTCTCCATAGCTTCGCCTCCATCCAGGGTCCGCTGCTCGCTCATGCTCACTGGGTCACCCCGCCGTCGCTGTTTCTGCCATCGCCATCGCCGCTGTTGTCGTCTGCTGCACACCCCTACGTGGAGGAGGGTGCCCCCTGCCACCTAGGGCAGGTACCCAGTTTATCTACTCACGGTTATGCTTTACGCTTACGCTTTCGAACCGCTGGGTGGGCGGGAGTTTGTTCTCTGGGATTTCATTCTTGTACAACTTAACTCATTCTTGTACAACTAGTAACTCCCAATCAAACTTTGCATTATGATGATTACAATAATAATAAAAAGTAATGAGCACCTGGAATATTTGCAGTGCCATATAAACATCAACTGGTTTTCACAACAGGACTATGAATGTTGCAAGTAAAGTAGTATTAATATAATCATGTTAGTTAGAAGTTAACCTAGTTTTCAAATCCACATCATCCGCATTGTAATCTACATGCGCCAGCTGTAGCCTGAAGGATCGAAAACCAGATAAATAAGTGGAAATCAACATTTTTAATCTCATAATTTGGGGGAGAGGGAAAATGTGGATCTTCTTTTTTTTAATGTTTTGGCCTGAAACCTTGCTAATTTACTTTCTAGTATAACAGACTTTCAAACTGTATCTTAGGGCATGTATAAACCATGAAATACCTGCTGGATCAGTTGGGGGGGGCGGTCAAAGCAAAGATATGGTCAAAAGCAAAGGGTACAGCATATTCTCTAAAGCTGCCAGCCTCCATGTGGGGCCTGGAGTTCTCATGGAACTACAACTAATCTCTCGTCTACAGAGATCAGTTTCCCTGGAGGAAATGGAAGGTTTGGAGGGCAGGCTCTATGGTACACCATAGAGATTATTACCCCTCCAATGACCCCCAAATCTCCAGTAATTTCTCAAACTGGAGCTGGCAATCCTAATATTCTCTGAAGGTATCATTTTAACTAGGAGAGTAGTGGCCTTAGCCAGAACTGGCATAGGGCAGTGTTTACAGTGTTTTACTAGGACTCAGGAGAACTGGGTTTGTATCCCAATACCATTGGGTTTCCATTGGCCATACACTCTCTCAGTGTTGTTGCTGGGATAAAACAGAGGAAAGGAGAACCATGTACACTGCCCTGAACTTCTCAGAGGAAGAGCAACTAAAAACATGATAGGTTTACACTGAATTTTTTGTCCATATGTACTGGCAATTTGACAGGGGCATAATGAGAGCTATTATGCGGTGTCCCATACAGTAATGGGAAGGGCTGAACCTGGACATGCTAAGTAAAGAGACTTTCAAAATGCTAAAAACAGATAATTACAATTCTTCCAGGATAGTAAATTATTCAGGTCACCTGATAGCTGTACATCAGAGTCGAAAAAGTCAGGACTTCATTTTGTGAAATGTGCAAAATCCTGACAAATTCTCAGGAGAATAATCACCATCTCCAAAGTGAGTCTCTGGGCATCCACATCACATCAACAAAAATCAGTCAAGGATTAGGGTGAGTTCCTTCTTATAAACCACACTGAAAACAGAAGAATCTGTAGGCACATAGTTCCTGCAAGAATACATTCCCATGGTTTTACTATGGCAATTGGCCATTACTTTCCTGGGTCACAAAACCATTTCTAAGTGGTGACGATAATACAAACTGACCATGTCTGTTGACTTTGGTGTGCTACACCAATTTTATCCCTATGGGTCAGATCAGAACAGCTTTCTGTGATGGCAGAACACACTTTTCAAAGCTTTTTCAGGTACCACAACCGCCATTTTCAGATATTCTAACTGGGAAGATTGACTGTTGGGGGATGGAGGTACAGGATTGTGGCAACTAGCTCCACCCCGACATATGTGCATTCACTACAATTCATGAATACAGGTTTATATCCACCAGGGTTGCCAACTGCCAGGTGGCAGACAATCCTCCACTGTGACTCACAACTGCAGAGGAAAAAGGGGAGAAAAACAATGTTCCAATGCCATGACATACATTTTGGCTGAAAACCCAAAAGTGATGTTATACAGAGCCCGCAGAAATTCCACCAATCTCTGTGGTCTTTAACACAGAGATTTGAAAGATTCCTAGAGCATCACAGGGTGCATGCAATGTCACTTCCAGGTTTTCATCCAGAAGTGCTGTCTCAATGTTATCAGTGCCACTTTCCAGGACTGTGCCCCAGAAAGCTCCTGGGGGTTGCCAGCAGGAGGTTGCAACCCTAATGCCCACATACCAATGACTACGCTTAGGTTGCCACCATCATCCTGCTTCTTCACGTATGATTCAATTCTCCCCAGTCAGATTACCTGAAATTTACTAGTCCTTTATCACAACCTAACACCCTAATGGGTGTTACTTAATATCATTTCTATCTATGGATTTGAGTATTTCTAATTTTCTTTTGGGTTGCAGCTTTGATGTGAAGACTTACCCTTTGAGCATTGGATGGATGAATGGATTAATTTGCAAATCACTTTCTTAGCCTACCATGCAGCCAGCCAACACCATTCATGGATTGCCATGCAACCATGTACGTAAAGGCATTATACTATAAGAGGAAATACAGGGACATCAAATCATTTAAAAGCATCTGTTAAACCAAAAACTGCTTTGCACTTACAAGAAATGTACCTGTTCATTTGCTTTTCACCTGCATCTTGTTATGTGTAAAGCTAATCAGAGAAAAGCCATTGAAACTGCCTCGTCTGAAACCACATACTAACTCAAAGAAAGCTGTATTGTTTGCATGCACGTTACTCTCTTTTTATTCAATGTTCTGTATAAAGTCTCTAGAATTTATTGCTATTTCTATACTGCCTAACTTAAATCTCTACTCGTTTTGGTCAACACAGATCAGGCTCCCAGCTCATGATGTCAGTGTAAGAGATCAGTATAAAGCTGCATAAGCAAAAGGAGAATTAGGTCAAATGTGCTCAACCCTAGGGGTGGTTTGCGTACAAAGACGGGGGACGAGGAGCACGCATCGCAGAGATTAGGACAGATCTGCCAAGTGCCTGTGACATCTGGAAGAACTCTCTACTACAGTCCATTATTCATAAAGCACTTTGGATGTTTCTCCCTCTAACAAATATCACATCCTTGTGATGATAAAAAGTAATCCATTCAGCCAACATGGGGCCTCCAGAAGTCATTTTGCGTATTAGGAAACCAGCTACAGATCATACAAATTTGAGAATGATTTACTAATAAATTAGAATTAGTAGGAGAGAGTAAGCACACAATCAGGTAATAGATCATCCCAGTCTGACATGTAAACTTGGACAGATTTCCAATGTCACAATGCTGTTTTGCCACATATTTACTGAAAACACAGTTATGAAAGCAAGCCCTGCCAATCTTGTACCATGGGCCACATAAGTGACATGGGATAGTAAGCGCCACAGTCTGGATCACCTGCTGGGTCAGAACTTCCCGTTCAACCGCTAACAAGTCAATGTGGGCCAATCTACATGCCATACAACCCCCCTTGTAACCTTGGAAGGGGCCAGTTTACAACAGTAAATCAGAGAGTGCCTATTTATTTATTTATCAAATTTATACCCCACCCTCCCCACCGAAGCAGGCTCAGGGTGGCTCACCCTACACACTCACACCTTTCTACTGCTACTTCACCCTCGCAGAACAGATGTCTTCAAATACATATTTACCCTCGTGACATATCTGGCATCACACAGGATGGAGGAAGCTGCTCTTTTACTGAAAAATGACTCCTCCAGAACCTTCGTTTCACTACAGAAAACACACGTTTCCTCAGGGGTCATTTCATAGAAAAAGAGCTAGGGGAACTCATTAGCATAACTCATTAGCATATGCCACACACCCTGACATCAGGGGCCCGGCGGTGGACCTGCAAGGCCGGCGGGAGTGCGAGGAAGCCCCGCCAAGGCCCTCCCTGGCCCCAGGCAGGCAGGGGTGGGGAGAGGCGGGGAGGAAGCAACTTACCCTCCCTTTTCTCCTGCCTCCTCCTGGCTGAATGAGGGCTGAAAGCGGGGCGGCCGGAAGCAGGGGGCGGGGCTTCGTCATGTGCCCCGCCCCCCTGCACCTCACCCGGGGAAACTGCGTTCCCCCGCGATCCCCCCGAAATGACCTCTGCGTGTCCTCCAGTACCATAGCCCTGATTCAAATCACATACACACATCCTACAGCTGCTCTTTAGTGTTAAAGAGAAAGCTTTGGGAGATCCTATCATGACCAGTGTTCCCTCTAAGCTGAGTTAGTGTGAGCTAGCTCACAGTTTTTTAGCCTCCGGCACACACATTTTTATCTTAGCTCAGGAAGGATGGCTCCAGAGCAAACTAATTTATGCAGCAGCCGAATCGCTCACTCACAACTTTAATGCCAGGAGCTCACAAAGTAGAATTTTTGCTCACGAGACTCTACAGCTTAGAGGGAGCATTGATCATGACCCCTAAGACTCTTGGATTTTATATGATGAGGCATGGGGAGTGACAAATAGCATAGAAAGAAAACTCCAATGTTGTTGTCTAAACTAGGCCAAAATTCACCAGATCTGGATCATATAATACTATATTTCTTGTTTATTTTATTCACTGTAGCATAGATGCTGACATATTCTTCTGAAACCTCTAGGAGTGGCATTTCATTCTTGGGTAAGCCAGATGCCATTTTCAAAATGAATCCAATTCTGTGTTGCTGTTAAGTAACTGGCTGTGGGGAAAGCTGTGCAGAGGAAGTCATAGTAACGTGTTATGGCTTTTGCAGCTGAGAAGGTGGCAGATAGTCAAGCTTTTCCCAAATGGGTAATTTCTTCATTATCTGTATGGATTTTCTGTCTATATTTGTTACTGCCACCACTACAGCTCATTAGTAGTCATTTAGCTGCAGACAGGCTTCCAATTATGGGGTAGTTTGGACATCCGAGAAAATTACTTTCATTAGATTATGGCTTATGTTGTAACAGTTTGCATTTATACCGAATGTGTACTGTTGCTACTGTTTTTATATTAGTTGCCTATTTTAAAAAACTCTCTTATTGTTTCTAGATTTTAGCTGATTTTATTTACTGCTCCTGGTTTACTGACATTCACGGACACTGTATACATGGCATTTTTATACTTGTATATTAATTGTCAATTGGAAACTACCTTGAGAATTTTTTTTTGAGAATGGGTATATAAATCTATAAAATAAACACATAAATAGCAAATGCCTTGTTATATATACAGTTCAGTTGATGGATGTGGACAAAGATTTGATTCACACAATTATTTTGGGGACTAATTTCTTGACCTGTGCAGATGTTGTGTTGGATACTGCAAACTGTGAGTGAAAGGCTAGGCTTGCCAAGTCCTCCCGGGGGGTGGGGAAACCCCCGCCCAAGAGGCCCATTATCTGCCGCCAGCAGATTGGGCCCCGGGGGAACCCCACCCCCAAAGCACGTGACGTGCCCAGCATCAGCACGTCACCCAGAAGTGACGCAGTCACGTCGGGTGTGTTGGGGGCGGGACCACAGTCATCTGAGGGAAAACTCTATGGTTTTCCCTCGGATGATTGTGGCCCCGCCCCCAGCATGCCCGACGTGGTTGCATCACTTCCAGGTGACGTAATTGTGGTGCGCGCACATGGCCTCCCGGAGCAGCACTGGACTCCCCCGCTATACAGACGGTAAGGACTTGGCAACCCTATGAAAGGCACAGCAACAAATTTTTGCCTCAACAAGGATGGGGAATCAGGCAACACCCCCTTTCTGCCATTGGAGTCTCCTGTCCTGACAGAAGTGGGCAATTGTGTCCAAGTAGTGTTCCCCACCCAAGCACCACGGTATTCTATGAGGCTGCTCCCAACCCCCAGCATCACAAAATGGCTTCTGGGGAAGGGGAAGTCAAGAAGCTTCCGCATCCATGAGTGCTTTCTGCTCTTGATTTGTATGATCTAACAGTTTTTCTGTTGGCTATGAGCAGTGGTTTTCTAAATCTGTTCTAGAGGACTCTTAGTTCTGGAGTTTTGGAGTTCCCTAGAAGAGCAACTAGGGAAGAAGATGAATGAGAATGCCATTAATAGCAAACAAGTTTGCTTTAAAATGACAGCTTGACTACCACTTGATCTTCCCCTTTAATCAACACCTACATCGAAGGACAGCATATTCAGCTATTCTGGAGCTCCCTAGAAGGACAGCATATTTAGCTATTCAGCTACTTCTTTTCTAGAAAATGGAGCCAAGTTCTGACATAACCTCCCAAGTTCACACAAACTTCCTTCAAAGGAAAATGCATGGAAGATTATACTGCACATATCATGCATGAACATTACAGAACAGAAGTCCTCCAGAATAAGGTAGTCCCCATGAGAGTATGTGCCAATGCCATGTCCATCCTAAACTAGCACTAAGTCCTGAAGACATGTCTGTGTGAAGCAGGTTTCAGTCCGCTGGGCAGGTTCCCAAAACTGAGGAACAAAAAGTGGTTACTTTTTAACAGTTAACTGTTTACAGGTAGGAACATGAAGTAAAGAGCCAGTTTGGTGTAGTGTGCGGACTCTAATCTGGGAGAACCAGGTTTGCTTCCCCACTCCTCCACTTGCAGCTGCTGGATGACCTTCAGCAAGCCATAGTTCTGACAAGAGCTGTCCCTGAAAAGACAGTTTCTGTCAAAGCTCTCTCAGCCCCACCTACCTCACAGGGTGTCTGTCGTGGGGAGGGGAAGGAGTTTGTAAACCACTCTGAGACTGAGTGAAGGACAGGGCATAAATCCAATCTCCTCCTCCTCCTCCTAAAGCTGCTTTATATCACTTCAGGCTCATTAAGTCAAATGTTCTAGCAATCTACCCTGTCTTAAAGTGAGATGTTATTGCAACTGGACTTGGAACAATGAGAGTGGATGGGACACAGTCTTTGGATAATTAAATAGGGCCACTATTGAATATAAAGGCTCTGCAATGGGCAAAATAACTATTAACTGAATCCAGTATAGAAACAAGGGGATGCAAAGGAATCAGACACTTAACAGTCACCAAATTAACTGTTTTTTATCTTAACCACTTAACTGCACTGCAGTTGTCTGTTTAGAAAGAAATTCTACCTACACTAGAAGCCCAACTTAGTCCTAGAAAGTCCTTTCCTCAACTGGCAAAGTGCTGTACTCAGTTCTGTGGCCTTAAGCAAGGTAAAGCAGATTCATGAAGTACAAAAATACCCTACTCTCAGTACAGTCTTTTTGCCTATGGGGAAGCAGGGAGGGGGACAAGAGGGAAGTTGGGTGCTGCAATCATCCAGAGGCTGGAGGAAAGGCTATGGCCCCATAAATAGCTGTTTCCAGTCTGTCTCCAGTTGGCCACTTCAAATGTGGCAACATCCAGGGCTCTCAGTCTCCACGGGCTGACTGCAAAGGCCACCCCCCTGCCCAACACTTCATAGGAAGGGGTCAGGAATGCATGTTGTTCAGCATGAAATTGCATCCACCTCACTATTTCCTAAACAAACAGAAGAAAATGGGAGTTTATAGATTTCCCTCATCTGTTTCCCAATCCCAACTATTTCCACATTTCTTATAATGTTCCCCTTGCAGATATCTTAAAGTAAATTAGGTGAATCCGATGCCAAACAGATCAGCAGAGGAAAACTCGTTTAGGTTAAATATACATTTAGAGACATATGGCCAGGAATGTAGCTTGATTTCTTTTTGGCATTCATTTTAGATTTAAGGGTTTCAGTATATAAGCATAACATATGCAAAGGATACTCTTCCCCAAAACATTTAGTCTAATTTCTAACCATGACCAAACCTTCTCAGCTCTGTAGCCTATTCATAACAGCTCCCAGCTTGAATAATAATTACTCCTGTCTTCTCCTTGTTGACTCTGGAAAAACTCAAAAGAGTTTCAATGTTTATATAAAATTATTTTCTATCTCCTTTTAGTTGTGTTGTTGTTATTTCAGTAAGAAGCATGCATGTACTTGTCCGCTACTGTACAAGAACATGGAAGGAGCTTATTAAAATAGCTTTCAAAAGACCTTTGAAAGTTTGTCTGTCCTAATTAGCACAAGAGACACATGTCCTTTAATTCACCCAAGGGATTTCCCAGGTGGAGTAACCTTTACCTTTCACTTAACAAATGAACTAGTTTATATAGATCATGCTAGTAAATTATATTTAATCAGACACAGGCATACCATCCCACTTTGGTTCACAAAATCCAAATATGTTTCCTAATTAAAAGTGCTGTGAATAAATCCAAAGGAACCCATTTATGATAACTGAATTATCACTAGATTGTGTTGAACTTGAACACATAACGCTGCCTTATACTGAGGCAAACCATCAATCTACCAACTCAGCATTGTCTGCTCTTCACAGTTTGGCCAGGGATCCTGGAGGGTTTTTTGCCATCTTCTGGGCATGGAGCAGGGGTCACTGGGTGTGTGTGTGGGGGGGGGGAGGTATTTGTGAATTTCCTGCATTGTGCAGGGGGGGTTGGACTGGATGACCCTGGATTCTATGATACTATGACTATGAGTTTCAGAGTGGCCAATGTTCAGTTGCATACTCATTTATTAAATGTATGCATATTCAAAACTAGCCTAAAATTGTAACCTGACTCTTCAGTTTAATACTGACAGGAGAAAATCCTACCAGTACCACTTATTTATATTTTGTTTATTTAAAACATTTGCACCCTGCTTTATGGCCAATCAGTTGCACAGGATCCAGATAGAACCAGTCAGCATCAATTGAGAGCATTATTAAGTTGTTTAGAAGAATAAAGAAAGATTTAACATCTCAGTTCCAGCCAATAGGAAAGCAGTCCTCAATTAGTATCAAAAGCCCTCTGAAACAGAATTGTTTTAATTTATGTGCCCAAAAGTCAATAGAGCAAGATGGGCTTCCGTAGGAATGGAGGTAGACCAGTTCCACCACCCCAAAGGCTATCTTGAGTAAAGCACTTCTCTTACAGTGAAGGAACTGGAACAAGACCTCTGTAGTGTACTGATTTCCCTGCAGATCTCCATAAACTGAAATGAACACACATGAAGCTGCCTTATTCTGAATCAGACCATTGGTCCACCAAGGTCAGTATTGTCTACTCAGACAGGTGGCACCTCTCCAGAGCCTGAGGTATAATTCTTTCACACCACCTACAATCTGATTTTTTTTTTTAATCTAGGGATGTCAGAGACTGAACGGGACCTTCTGCATGCCAAGCAGATGTTCTACCACTGAGCCAAGGTCCCTCCCCTTACAATACAATGGTGATGCTGAACTGGGTATCCTCCCACAATGCCTTACAATAACGAAGCACTCAGGGCTGGTGGCATATTAGGAAAATGTGACAGGAAATACCAAAAATCAAAAAACCCTAGCCAAATTATTAATGTCCTACAAAAGAAATTAGAACAGACTCAGATAGGGCAGACTTAATTCTTCAAATGTAACACCCCTAAACAGGGGTCATTTGGGGGGGATGCGGGGGGACGCCATCCCCCCGGGTGAGTTGCGGGAGGGCGGGGCCTGGAGCTCCCTGCTGGTGCCCGCTGGAGGTCGCCAACGGCTGTGGGGAGGACACACTTCCGGTGATGTCAGGGTGTGTGGCATATGCAAATGAGTTATGCTAATGAGTCCCCCTAGCTCTTTTTCTACGAAATGACCCCTGCCCCTAAACCATTCCACACAGGAATGGGGTAAGCTTCTTTTGCAGAGTCTACAATTGACATAGCCAAAAGTTTCCAATAAATAAAGGGATGATTTGGGTGTATGATGTCCTACCACAGAGGAGAAGCCTGGACCACATGTGCCATTAGCTCCCTTCTGTCTCTATCAGAGGATGTAACCAACCCATGTATCATAGGCTCAGGCTTGGAACATGAATAAAATTCCTATCAGGTTCCTAGAATGAATAAAATACATAGACAATGGCAATTTAGGAACAGTCCCTTCATCTCAGTTGACAGTGGTTCTAGAGACTGTTCAAGCACAAAAGGAGGAAAGGCAAAATGTATTCCCTTTTTTTTTTGTTTTAGTGGTTATGGTTTTTAGTGGTTATCTTTTCTTTCTCCTTAATTGTAGTTCCCTTCCCTTATTTTCTTTGTAGTTTGTAGTCCAATTAAAAATTGCAATAAAAAATCCTCTCCGGGGCCCCAAAAAATATAAAAAAAATTATTCCTAATTTATTTCTTATTACCTCAAAATACATATAGCTATTTACTTACTTTCAAATTCTTTACTTACTTTCAAATTCAAATTCATTTTAAAAGGAACTCTGCATGTGGAAACCCTAATACTAGGGATGGGCACGAAGCAGCGCATGAAGTGAAAGTTGTCATGACTCACATCGCTTCGTGCATCGTGATCAGCTGCTTTGAGCGATTGCTTTGTTGATGATGCTTCGGCAAGTTGTGGCACTTCATTGGGCCAGACAGCCTGGTGCTGATCAGTCAACTCCCCAGCAATGGGGAGGAGCTTACTTCAGGGTTGGGCCACCCAACCAGAAGTGAGCTCCAGAGGCATTTAAATGCCTTCCAAGCCCACCTCCAGGTTTGGCCAGCCTGAATGAGCTCTGAGAGTGAGCACTGAAGGCTTTTATAGGTTTTATATGCCCTTATATGGGCAAGCCCATACTTGGGCAGGCCCCACCCAGAAGTGGTCTCCAAAAGCCTATAAAAGCCTTCAGAACTCACTCTGGGAGCTTAGTTGGGCTGCCCAACTCAAGTGAACTCCAAGAGTGAGCTCTGAAAGCCTACAAAAGCCTTTGGAGCTCACTCGAGCTGGGCCAACCTAGAGGTGGGCTCCAAAGGCCTTTGGGGCTCACTTCTGGGTGAGGCCATGGTTCAAGTGAGCTCTAAAGGTATTTAAATGCCTTTGGAGCCCACTTCTGGGTCATGCTGCAGCCACACCCCTGACCAGAAGTGAGTTCTGAAGGCTTTTAAATGCCTTCGGAGCTCATTTCTGTGTGGGGCTGCAGCTCCGTAAACTTCCCGAAACACGAACTGGTTCGTGCAGTGGAGAAGTTCATGGTTTGTGGTTCATGAAAATCCCGAACCTCCCCAAACCTCCATTTTTTCCGGTTCGTGCCAACCCCTACCTAATACGTATCTAGCCTAACCTCCAGCCTTTTACCTGAGATGTTGCTTTTCTATTTGCAAAGAGCCCTTGACATGCGGGGCATGTTTTCAAGCAAAGAATTCCCTGTTGGCACTCTTAAAGAGCAACCAGTCCTTGAGAGGGCAGTTCCATTCATGTTTGACTTGGCTCACAGAAGCAGGCCTTTCCTCACATTCAGTCTCCAGCGATGTCTCTCTCTTAAAGCCTACTGTAAATGCCAAAAAGTGTACGTAAGCAGCTGGGATTCTGGCTGGCAGCACAGTCCCATTTCTACAGGTCACTTTCTCTTCTTCTTTCTCCCAGCTGGTCAACTCATTTAAATAGACAATGGCATGACTTGTTGCTTAGTGTGCAGTTATGGCTCAAATCCAGCCCCAGGCTGGCAGGATCAATGTAGGACTAGCCTTGTCCCATTCAGCTGCACACAACCTACTTGTCATCCTTTTGTGAGGCAGTGACTCGGATGTAACTGTTTTTCAGGCTGGCAGCTGGCGGGTCTGGCCAGGCAAACCTCACACAGAATGAAAACATCAACATGAACCCAGACGCTGGCCAAAGACGAGATGCTGTTAATACAACCCCCTCCACATAATAAACAGAATGATGCCAAATTAGGGAGGCTGATTTGGCTTCTTTGCACTGGCGGTTTTCTTAGTTGTTTGCTAAGTAAGAACATCAGTAAAATGAAACTGCATTCCACATGCATTAACTTCCATTCTCTTCAAGTGCTCCTACTGCATGGATATTGACATTGTTTTCTCACTATCACATATATAATACTGAACTTAGTGCTAAAGCGTGGTTCAAAAAACCCACATAATGGGGCAATGTATGGAATAAAGGAGTTTTCTTCCCCCTATGAAATCCAAGGAAATCCCCAGGTTTGAAAAATAATTCCAAAGACTGGGATTGGGTAGTGGTGGGGTTTAAAAACTCAAGCCTAGAACAGTAGTGTCTGCATGGTTAAAGACATTGCAGGGGGGGGGGGATTAGAAGGCACCCAACCACAAGGGGGAGGCAACCCACACCCCCAGCCAGATAGATCAGTGGAAGGTTATGCTCTTTCAGCTGCAAGGCACAACTGATTAACCAACAAACACAGCCTTCCATGGTGGCTTGCAGCTGGAAGTATTCAGGATGTGCTTTCAGCCTCAACCCACTGGTGATCCCCTAGTTGTCAACTCCCTTCATCATGAGGGGCTGGCAAGGGTGGGGGAAATGAGATCTCTCATGAGTCTTTATGGATATCTCATTTGTCACTGTATCTAATAGTAAACTGACTACTCTCTATGCATATGATAAAAGTCATACAACAGGGCTGCCCTTAGACAGAATAGTATACTTGGGACAAGCAGGCATACAGAAAAATATATTTTTGTAAATTACCCCAAAGAGAAAAATAATCCCAAAAAGTCAATCTAATGAGGATTAAATGTGCTGCAGAAGACGAGTGTCAGTTAAAAGGAAAGTGTGTGGGGGGGGGGAGCAGAAATCTGCCTGCTCAAGCTCCTGAAAGCTCAGAGAATGGGGGGGGGGAAAGCTTTTGAGAACTGGTGACTTCCTAATTGCCTTCCCTCCATAGTTCCTCATGGGCTGCAGCTCATTGGTACTTAATGCTGCTGCTTATTTGTTTCTCTTAGAATTGGTGAATCCTCACATAGTATCCATCTGCCTGCCACCAATCCATCCTTGTTCAGGGCTGTGCCTGATATTCCAAACCCCCAAGACAGTTGAACGGTCACTAATTTGCTGTCATCAATGTTTTGTTTTTCCACAGCCCAACAGCAAAGCTTATTATTTCCCCCTCATCCTACCTAAAATCTGCACGACCTCTCTCTGAGACAAATATCAGTTTATAAGGTAGCCAGAGGCTCCAGTTTCTGAGAACAGAGAGACGCTACACATGTATTTCTGCAAGCTTTGCTCTTCAAACCTCCCTTGTGTGCATCCATTACCAGCTTAGAACTGGTCTCATCATTCTGAAGCCCAGTGTGTCTGCCTCAAAGTGAACTGTGGCTTTTCTCCATCAGTCCCCCCCCCCCTCAGATTTTGCTCCAGCTTCGCGGCTGCGGAGATCCTGAGTCTCTTACCAAGGTCCCCCTCCCCCAGCCTTTCCCTATGGGTGCCTCTGTACAATGAAGAGCTCCGGTGCCTCCCTCTGCATCTGCTTTCCCAAGCAACAGCATATTTAAATTGACCTAATTTCTGCCTGTTTCGCTGCTGCCAGGAGAGCTCTCAGCGGCACCAGTGAGAACAGGCAACATGAGCAGAGATCAGTTCCACTCTATCCAGCACTGTAAAAAAAAAAGGGAGAGAGCTGACTTTCATTTCATATTTGAAGGCTTTCTTAAACCAGGAGGCTAAGACAAATTAATCTCTCCTTGTGGATGCATCCTTCCATTTTGAAGAAACTGCTTATGAAGCTACATGTTATTTCCCCATCCTTATCATTCACTACACTGAGTGCCAGCACATCAAATTCCTGTATGTGTAAATATTACTGGAATGAATGTGTTCTTGCATTTCCCATCCTAATGAATTCCATGCACTAAATTGTTTGGGCTACCCTGCAGGACAGAGCTAGCTAGGAAGAGGGATGACCATGTATGATGCCCTGGGCTCCTTGGAGGAAGGACAGAATTAGATAGATAGGTAGATGGGTAGCAGAATGGATCTTCAATCTTAATAGTAGCTACCCTCAAGGAAATGGCTATCACCTGTCAGGACATGACTAAGCATCACTATGAACCTCCTCTGTCACCATCAGTCTCCAGAGGGAACTAAAACCAGTCAACCTGCAGAACAGCACATATGCAATTTAAAAGTAAAGCACACAAACAAAAAAATTAAAACCTGGTCCACAAGGCAAGTGCTGAAGCTGTCTTCTGTGCATGTTTCTAACATTATGCAGGGGCATGCACACTAGGACCTTGAAGGATTCAGAAATCAATCAAAGCTGCATCCAAGCTATGAAGACTCTAAGCTATGCCGTATGCTTTTCTAAGGGTGTCGTAAAGGGGAAAAGGCTGGGAATGAGACCCTTAACAAATAAAGTTAACCATTTATCACAAATAATCAATATAACACAATCCAACAGGTAAGTATGGTATATAATAAGTCAATACAAATCAGTATAACATTAGTCCAGGTAACAATTCAACAGGTAAGTGTAAAATACAACTACTCTATATAACACCCGGGCTATATAATACTTATTCTACACCTCTCATGTCTCTTCACAGTGCCAGACTAGAGTCAAGCTCAACGGGGTCTTCTTTCCCCGCTGATTCTGCCAAGCCCGTTCCCTTGGCTGTGGTTTTGCTAGATATTAGGTAGGGACAGTGGGAATCTTGTTCACCCATTCTTTTTTTTCCTTTATGGTTTTTGCTGGGAAGTCTCTTTGCATATATTTTCTAAGGGTATCAACACCCAGAGAAAGTAGCTTTACTTTTTAAAGGTCCAAAGTGGCAATGAAGATATAGCTACTATGCCTCCCTTCCATCTTACTATTTCATCAGTGGGGTTCTAGATCTGGTCCACAGGCAAGAAGGGATGGTAGTGCAACAGTAGAAGACCACTAACTTCATTCTCTCTCACTTTGGACCTCTTCAGAGGAGGCGTTGAAGACCATCATCCCTGCCAAAAGACCAAATAGGAGAGTACTGCACAGCATCTCCATAAATGTAGACTCCTGCAAATCAAATATGCACAGAACCTGCTGGGGGAGAAGGGATCCCTAGGAGGCACCCAATAATAAGTGCAAAGGAAAGGTCAAAGACCCTACTGGCCAGGTGATCAAAGGTGGGTTGTGCAGTTTCAGCCTCGTTTTAAATCATCCTCATTTCACCATCCCTGAAGGACCCCCCCACAATAGGGACTCAACATGTCAGAGATGCAAGACGACCGTCTTTTACCATAGATTAATCTGAAACAACTACCGCCTACAGTTTCACATATACAGTAATTAGCTTAAAAGACAGTTCCTATAAAGGCACCAGATACTTTTATAAAAGCATGCATAAAGGTTGCCAAAGAAACTGACTCTTTTTGACAATACAAGGTCCAGCTTTTCCTTTTGCCTGCTTCTACTCCTTGCTCCTTAGGAAGCAGCTACTTTCAGACTTCATGGCAATAAAACAAACAAATGACAATAAACAGGAGCAGGCTATAAGACAGTCTATTATTTAAAACATCAAACCTCTCCTCCAGGGCTCTTTTTGTAGAAAAAGCCCAGCACGAACTCATTAGCATAATAGGCCACACCCAACAGCAGGAACTCATTAGCATATTGGGCCACACCCCTGACAGCACAGCTCATTAGCACATTAGGCTGCACCCCCATGTTACCAGAAGTGTGGTTATCCAGCCACACCCACCTTTTGCTTGTTATTCTGTTTACCTTGTTTGTTGTCAAAACCCAGGGCTTTTTTGTAGCAGGAACTCCCTTGCATGTTAGGCCACACACCCCTAATGTAGCCAATCCTAATGAGTTCCTGCTGGGCGTGTTCAACTTGGGAGCCAGCCGGAACTCCGTTCCTGTGCGTTCCTGCCCAAAAATAGCCCTGCTCTCCTCTACTTAGAGCCAGTTTGGTGCAGTGGTTAAGAGCGGCGAACTCTAATCTGGAGAACCGGGTTTGTTCCCCCACTCCTCCACATGCAGCCAGCTGGGTGACCTTGGGCAAGCCATAGTTCTGTCAGAGCTGTTCTGGAAATAGCAGTTCTTGAAAGAGCTCTCTCAGTCCCACCTACCTCACAGAGTGTCTGTTGTGGGGAGAGGAAGGGAAGATCTGAGACTCCAAGTAAAGGGCGGGGTATAAACCCAATCTCTTCTTAGTTAAGCAACTAATTACTTTAAATTCAAATACCTTTAATGGCATAGCAGTAAGATACATAGATATACAATAACATAGTATGGATATTTAGGAACATAATAAACAATATGAATCATTCCTTTATGAGACTAGATCTAACTGACTGCTTCAGCAAGAAACTAATTACTTAATTTGTAAAACACTTGTAACATTATGATCACTGCACTTCTGCTTGGGAGGAAAACTGTGTTACAAATCAGATACAATGACACAAGTTGAACTCAGTTATAAAGTTTGGCAAACCTTCTACAAGCTGAGTATGAACACTACAGTTTGGTTCCCTGCCTAAAACATCCCAAAAGAGTTCAGTGTAACTGTCTAAATTGGTCCCATTAAATGTGTATCTATTTTTATTCTTCATTCTTTGGCCTAAACACAGCAGCAGTTTCCTGTTCAAAACTTTCAATGACTGAACCATTTTATTCAGGAATATTGTAATTCTAAAATGTTACTGCTGACAGCCAGAAAGGTGATGATGCGACAGACTCCACATAAGTATTTTGTTTCTTCCGGCTGTTACAAACATTTTGAAGCTGGTGAGTGATGCATCTTTTAGTCTTCCAAGACTGTGGAAAGTCTCATGAAATGAGAGGAAAGCATCCTACAGAAAGTGGAGGTGCTCATTCTTGACACTGCAGACAAAAGACCATTGATGGGTTTAAAAAAAAAAAAGTTCCTTCCAGTCTGCGTTATGGCAGAGACTTCAGTTAAAAGACTTGGAACAAAGTAGGATGAAAAATTAAGAAGAAAAAATGAAGCCTGTCCATACTCTTATAACAGGTTTTATTCCAGCAAGTTCATTTCTGATTTGGCTAAAACTGAAAGTTGCAGATTTAAGCAGCCAGGAAGGGCGAGGGTTATACAAGCAGGTGGTCAGTTTATTTAGTCTGAGGCTGTGGAGAGGATCTTTGGATGTCTGAGGGCTACCAGCTGCAGTATCCTAGACAACTGGACAAGTCAGCACCCTGGGACCATCCAATCCTGTCACTGCTAATGTACAGTCCAAGTTGGAACAGATATGAGAAAATTTATCTGCAAAGTGTTGAGCAAAATGGTGACAGTTTGGCATTCCTTCACCTGTGCCACCCTAAGCAATTGCCTAGCTGTGCCTAGCAGACAAGATGGTCCTGAGAACAATTCCCAGAATGCCTAAGAGGGGGGAGAGGAGGAGGAGGAGGAGGAAGAAGAAGAAGAAGAAGAAGAAGAGTTGGATTTATACCCCGCCCTTCACTCGGAGTCTCAGAGTAGCTTACAAACTCCTTTCCCTTCCCCTCCCCTCCCCACAATAGACACCCTGTGAGGTAGGTGGGGCTGAGAGAGCTCTTTCCAGAACTGTCCTTGAGAGAACAGCTCTGACAGAACTATGGCTTGCCCAAGATCATCCAGCAGCTGCAAGTGGAGGAGTGGGGAATCAAGCACGGTTCTCCCAGATTAGAGTCCATGTACTTAACCACTACACCAAACTGGTAGAGTTAAAAATATGGAGATAAGTGGATCGAAGCTTGCTTACCTCTCAGTACAGCCTGCATTTGCGCCCCCTAGATGAACAAGATTGGTTGGGCTGGAGCATTTGTTCCAAAGTTTAATTATCAAGAAAGAACAAATCATTCAAATGTCACTATGTTTGGTATGTACGTACAAACTTTTTTGGGTCTCATATCTTGTGAGTTGTTCCTGTTCCCAAATAATAATTTGCCCAAAGTCATTTACAATCCATTTACACCTAAATGGATTTACACTTCCTAAACCCAATGATTTCTATGGACCTAGGATATAACTTTGCTTAGGACTGCAGTGCTAATGAATTTATGAAGGAGCAGGCATCCAAACCTTGATGAAAGGTTCAATGCCTTATTCATTCGATAACATTGGTACCTTGGGGGCTTTATTCTGTTGTAAAAGAACAATTGTTACCCCTACCAGCATAGATCATATACTTTCAACCAATGTTCCCTCTAAGCTGAGTTAGTGTGAGCTAGCTCACAGTTTTTTAGCCTCCAGCTCACACATTTTTGTCATAGCTCAGGAAGGATGACTCCAAGGCCAACTGACTTTTGCAGTAGCCAAATTGCCTGCTCACAACTTTAATGCCAGTAGCTCACAAAGTAGAATTTTTGGCTCACAAGACTCCACAGCTTAGAGGGAACATTGCTTTCAACCAACCAGACTGCCAAATCTGAGGAAAGCCTGACTCAATATAACCAGGATACATGTAGATGAGCCATATGAAGTTTCAGAGTCAGATGTCTGATCAGAATCATGTCGAAAACATACCACAAGTTTAAACTCAAACTTCATGCTCAAAACCAACAATTGCAGTTAGAAAAAGAAATCCAAACACTGTAGGCCAAAATACAGTCAGCAGCATTTTGGTAATGAAATTGTGTTTTGTCCTCAATTGGAATGGCTCACCCATTCTAAGTAGTTGTTTTTACTTTAAAGTTCTCTAGTTGCACAGTTCCAGTACTTGGAGCAGACTTCAAAAACAATTCTAAAGGGCAAAGTCCACATGTAGTGCGTTGGCTTACAGAACATGGTGTTTTTAAACTTTTACTATGTGTTTTTTTCATGCATGCCTGGAATTAAAATGAATACCAGAACAAGATGGGGAGGGGGAGGGAATCGAAGAACAAAAATACTGGATATTGCCCACTCAATGATTTATACCATGGTACTGCAGAAGGCAAAAGGACAATATAATGAGATTTGTTACCCATGCCTCGATGAGAAGTCATAGACCTACTCCAATTAATATACAGAACGAGAATCCCCAGACGGGCAGCTCACAGGATCCGTCGACCACATCATCCTTCTCCCTACTTTCAGCTTCTGTTCCCAACTGCCTGAGGCAGCAGTCAGTAAATTCACACCTGTAAAATGCATGGCCAGGGGCAATAGATCTTCTCTTGCTTAGGTCACCCCCTCCCCACAAATATTCACTGTCCACTGGCTTAAGGTGGTACGGTGTTTTGAAGAGATCAAGTAGCACCCATAATACAGTCTAGAAACTGATATTTTTAAGCACATGCTCAGTGGAAGAATAAGTGGGTAAGACCTGATTACATAGCAAGGATTCAGAGGTACTTTGGATTACAACTCTCAGATAACAAGGAGGAAGAACCACCCCACCCACCCAGTTTCTCTATTCATATAAATACCCTGTTGTCTGCAATAGAAATAGGGAGAAGGAGAGGCTAACCCTTGATTTCACCTGGGTTGTTCTCAGCTTATTTCAGACTTTAGATCACTTCTTGCACATGTACACAAAAGCCGCCCTGAGCCTGCTTTGGCGGGGAGGGCGGGGTACAAATTGAATAAAATAAATAAACAAACAAACAAATCACTGGTTGGAGTTCAGGAAGTGTTATCTCTGCTAAATGGACTCTCTGTAAGTTATAGTGAAAGTCTGATCACATCCTTAATGAAGAAACACAGCGAACCCAAGTACAATCTGTGCTGGATTTGCCCTAACCCAAGGTCAAAGGCATTGTCAAGTTAACAAACAGCTAATCCCAGAATTAAACAGGAAGCTTCCTGATCAGAGAGGACACGGAGCTCCTTTGAGACTTCAGAAACTTCTTGACTCTATTATCTCTATTGTCTCTTTCTTCAGAAAGAGCCAGGCCAACCTTGCTCTAATAGAATCGTGTGATACATATAAGCACATATAAGCAAATATCTGCTTAGAAATGATGTTACGCAGCCATCTATAGCACAGCAGTGATCCTGGCCTCACTTGTTATTCATTGTGGTTTCAGGGACTACTTATAAAGTTGATACAAAGGTCCCAGTGCTATATGGGAAAAACCGGAGGGAAACAACCTAAGACATTTGCTGGAAGCCACGTTGAGGAGCCCTGTGTGCACAAAATCCTCCAGGCCCTCACAAGACAGAATCCACCAGGACTCTTTTCTGCATACTGGCTGGGTGTTGTGCTATGACATTGTATAGTTGCCTGTCATTTCTATGGTGCTTACACAGGAAACATTCCTGACTTGAGTATATACATGGGTACTATTGCAAGAACTATAACAGCGGAAGGAACCTGAAGGCAACTCTTATAACAGTCAAGTGGTAATTTCCCAGATTCTATAAACAGGAAATAAATTTGCTGGTAACAACAAATTAGATGAATTCATACAATGTGCACAATCAGTTGAGTGATTTCTTTATTTGGGCTCAGGATATCTGTCAATCTATCCATCTTGATTTTTAATCTATTGTTCTTCTGAGGTGCTCAGCCCAGGGCACGTCCCTTCCACTCATCCAGTTTATCCCTTACAACAATCTTGTAACATGAATTTACTGAGGAGGTGACTTTCCAAAGTCACCCACTGCATGGGGATTTGAACTCCGATCCCACCAGCTATAGTCTGGCACTATACCACACCATCTCTCATTGCCCAAGTCTATTTTATTATAATTTCTTTGTTGCCATTTTATTAATTGGAGAAGGAGTGAGAAACCTCATGGAGAATGAGGGGGGAATGGTATTTCTATAGTAGATGACAGGGGACTAGCACCTATTCCTAGTTAACAAATTCCGTCACCGACACAAGAAGGCCCACCTAGTTCACCTCTGCTCCAAATAGGAATGTAGAAGAAATTGCTCATACGCTGAAATAATTCCACCATGAGTACCAAGAACATGATCTTTTAAAATAGAAATAGATCATTAGAATTCACTAGAGTTATGATCTCTTGGAATAGAGGCTCTCTCCCCCAAGCACACCCACTATGATTACTGTTTAGCAGATTCCTACCCCAGCATTCCCATCTGATGGTTTAGAGTCCACGTGCTCTCTTTCCCCAATTTTCCTAATAGGCAGATCAAATGCAAAAACAGAGAAAAAAGGTGTATTACAAGAGAAGTCACAGGCAACAAGTTAGGCAGAGGAAGGTTCCTCTGTTAAATAAGTCAGAATCCAAATCTAGCAAGCTTTAAGTAAGTTCATTCCGAAAGCACATAGACATTTTCTTTGAATTCAGCTCATTTTGTTTGTCAAACACTTTGTCCAGATTCTCTAATAGTATTATGGCAAGTGTCTGGAATTGTTGTTGAATTTTGCTGACATTTTACACTGGTTTCAATGGGAAACATATTTCCACTGTAACTTTTTTGTCTCCAAACAAATTTGGATGAAATCCTTAAGGACTCTATCCTTCAGCCAATGGATCCTCACTTCTTCACTAGGAAAAAGTACTCCTGTTTTAGAAGTAATTAAAATCCTCACTTGCAACAGGCCAGAAGGGGGAGAAATGCTTCAAACAGCCAAGCACTCAGCACACTGACATCAGGCGTGGGCAGGATTTGCCTCTCCTCCCCCACACACTTTGCTTTTGTGAAAACAAAAACAAAAATACCCTTATCACTTCAAATGTGAATGGTTAGGCCCTTGCAAAATCACATTTCCCGAAGTCACTTTTACAAAAGGGGAAACCTCAGATGTTCGGTCAGGGATCCCTCCATATACAAAGATCTTCTCCAGTCACTGATCTCTTGCTTCCACTGTGGCACTGTGTGCATGTAGTACTTAGACTGTTCTTATATGGGTAGAACTGTAATCTCTGCTGTGCAAAGTAGATGGCTACCCTTTGCAAGGTGGATGGAAAGAATACATGAGCACTCTTTGGTGGGCCCCTTTCAGTAGCAGGAGGGCCCTTCCTGTTGTGAAGAATACAAGCAAAGCATTTTGCCTCCTCCCTCAAAAGTGTCAGGTATGTGAGAGGCAGGGTAGGGGATGGGGAATTAGGCTTAGACCAAAATCTGTGCTTCTCTGTCCCCACTTGGCTTTCTGAAGTAGATGGAATAGCTCTAGTGGGGAGGTAGCTGGAATAAGTCTAGCAGTCTCCCACATTTATAGTGGTTCTTCAAGTGAGTGAAGTAAACCCTGCATACAGAAACACCAATCAGAGCTGATGGTGGGCACTGTGAAGACCTCCCAGAAGGTAACAGGAATCTTCCAGAATTCCCTAAATTTCTTCTACAGTGAAACAAATAGCAAATCTGATGGCTTATGCTTAGATCAAACAGTTGTAGAAATTCACTTAAACCTGTGAGTCTGAAGAGTTGTAACCTGTGAAAATATCTGCAGAATCTATAGAATTTTAATGCAGTTGGTGAAATGCCCAAGGCTGGAACAGTAAATTGTTACAAACCTCTTGTTGCCACAGATTACCACATTGATGTTTTTGGTTCCTGATCCTTTCTTTGGTCTTCTACCTCTGGCTCATGTCTGCCAGCCTATGTAATGTGTAATTTCTACATGTTTCATCCTTTACCAGCCACCCTTGGAACTCTCAATAAAAAACAAGCTTTAAGAGTCGCACAATTCTGTAGATATCATTTCCAGAAGGTTACATCCTCTACGGGTGAAGCACACATTGCACAGGAGATCCAATCCCCCATTTTTTAAAAAAAAATCCAAGCAGTCACAGAGAGCCCCCAACTGCATAGGTCTGTTCCGCTGGAGGAGAACACTATAGACAGGTACAATAGAGGCATATGCCATTATCCCATCATGTCTAAGGCTGCGGTCACACACACGAAATAATTCACTTTCAGTCCACTTTCAGTGCATTTTCCAACTGGATTTTACTGTGTGAACTGGCAAAATCCAGTTGGAAAGTGCATTGAAAGTGGATTATTTAGTGTGTGTGCCCACAGCCTAATAGCAACATTGCTTATTTATATCTCATTTTTCCCCCAGTGGGAATCCAGAATGGCTTACATCATTCTCCTCTCCTCCATTTTATCCTCACAACAGCCCTGTGTGGTAGGTTGGGCTGACAGTATGTGACTGGGCAAAGGTCAGAGGCGGGATTTGAATCTGGATCTCCCACATCCTAGTCTGATACTCAAACCACGATGGCTCTTTGTAGGGGTGATTCTGACAAGAGACGATGCTCAATCCAATTTGAAGAGGGGCATGGTGATTTTGATGCCTTAGGCTTAAGGAATGCTGGGAAACAAGGGCTTCTGCATAACGTGTCGTTTGGCCCTAAGGAAACATGTGGCCATCTCAGCAGCCTTGCAGAGAAACACTAGCAATGTGCACAGTTAGCAGGCAGTAAGCCCCACTGAATACAGTGGGACTCACTTCCGAGTAAACTTGCCTAAAATTGTACTGTTGCCTCAGTCTGCCGGAACCACCCCTGAAGCCATTCTATCAAATACAGGCAGGCAAGCAAATCTTTTTGTTCCTTTTAGTATTTTTCTTTAGTGATTACACTATATGCCACATGCCTCCATGGAGCCTCAAACTTACAGTTTGAGCTATGCAGTCTCCTTTCCAGGCCTGACGAGATCCAGACCTGCTTAGTCTTAGGTCCGCCATAACACGTGCCTTGAGATTGTCCCCTTTTTTTTCCCCGGGCAAGGCTGTGAGAATTGGCAACACAAGCCAACATCAGTCTTCCCTGCCCCCCCCCCCCGCACGGGGGAATGCCGCAGCTTCATTAGAGCTATCTTTGCAGAGAGTGATGAGTCGCAGAGCCCAAATGTGTACACAGCATGGGGATTTGCATACTGTATGACTCCCAAGCCAATCACTGCAGAATGTGCCAGAGATGTGGCTGGCACAGAAATGTTTCATCTGTGTG